>NC_053169.1:75923058-75955558 GCF_016835505.1 Polypterus senegalus | reverse complement strand
AGCTTTGTTTACTTTTGTGACCTTTTCTCTCTCTAATGTTTCCTTTATGTTTTCCTGACTGGCTTCTGTTTACAGAAATAGTAAACCAGTTGAATGCCCTCAGCAGCTTAGATGAAGACCCAGACGACTGCATAAAACAACCAAATAAGCCTTCAGCTAACTCAGCCAGTTCTTCTGAAGGTCTAAAAGCTTTCATCTTCTCTCTCCCTCTGTTCTTCTGCTTCCTATTTAGTGATATTTTTGCTCTTTTTGTCTTTTTTTTGCCTGTGATGTTTCGTTCAGTGTTGTGTTTTCCAGTCCTGTCAGGTTGTCAGTATTTTGCAGTGAACCAAATGCAAGCTAATTTTGTGTACAGTATGCTACATCATTCTAAGTATTTTTGTCACTTAAAGGACTAGGAAACATTCTTTGTGAGACTGTAAAACTTCAACACAACTTGCTTTTTATGAATTCATTAATAACTTATTTTCTAGCACCTTTTATAGTGTGCATTGAACTTGCACACTATAAAAGCACTTTACAGGCCAAGTCCTTCAGTACATTAACATCCTGTCCCGTTCCTTGACTTGGGACCTACGTGTACTGCCCCCATTCCACCCACAACCCTAGAGTTTTTTATATATATATATATATATATATATATATATATTTATATATATATATATATATATTTATATATATATATTTATATATATATATATATATATATATATATATATATATATATATATATATATATATATATATATATATATAAACTTGATTATACAGTATAGCATGTCACTTGTATTTTAAAATTGTGTTACTGGCACAGCATGCAATAAATAATAATTTACTATTTAGTATCTGTTTATTTCATTTCATACTTGGAATTAATTGAGAAACTGCATTCAATCAATGGGATGATTTAAATTTTCTTTTGTCTGTATGTTCAATAATGACCAAAATAAATAGTCAGAAGTAAATAACAAAATTCAGAAAATTGCTTGAACAGTTTCCCAATGTGGATTTGCCTTTTTTTTTTTTTTTTGTAGACATACTTATTTGAAGAAAAAACCTCTGCAGTAGTTGTTACTTTTTTTAGATATTGGTGTCTTATTGTGTGCAAATTTAAACCAGATGGTGGTAATATAGTAGAGAGTTTCATTGTGATTTGCTTAAAGCAGTTACATAAGTATGACATATACAGTATAGTTTATATGGTAACATTTTATCAAAGCACATTATAACTGAATATCCTTACTATGCAAATTATTTTTAAGAATTTTTCTACTAATATAGATTTGAACTACAGTTTGTAGCATAAGAGTTTTGACTGTTTAAAGAACAAATGTCTCAAATCCAAAATTTCTACAATAGTTATAGTAGAAAGAAGCAAATACAGAAAGTGACTTATGCATACTGAAGCTGGCAGTCTTTGGTGTCACTATTAGCTTTAGCAGTAAAGTTGAATTTGATGAGTTGTATAAATCTATTTAGACAGTGTTCCATGTCTAGTTAACTTGACATATATGCTTCTCAACATTATCCTGAAACATGACATCTTTTACACTAACACAGCTGTATGCAGCACACTTTTATACTGGCTGCACTACTATTTCATCTTGATATCCTTTCTTATCAAAATGGTTTGTCTTGGAACCAACAAACCAAAATGTTATCCTCAAACATCTTTCTTGTTCCAGAAAACATTATCATAGAAAATGCATTTTCTGTATATTATTTGTTGTTTTAAAATTTAGTACAATTTTTTGACAAGACAATTTCCAGTCTTATTAGTTTTTCCTTTAATCTAGATTATAGTTTCTATTCAATAAATTATATTTGGTAAGTCATTGTACACAAATTATGTTGATTGATTTTAAGTTATAATCTTTTTTTCTAATATATGTTAGGTTTCTGTGGCACCGCCATTATCCCAGAAATTTAACAAGTAATAGGTTCACTTCAAACTACAGCGCTTTCTTTTTTATGTGTTATTTCATATTCGTCTATGTAAAAGATCCATTGACCAAAAAGACCTAAAAAGACCTATATGCTAAAATTTATATTTTGTTTTTCTTGAATGTTACACAGAACTGATTAGTAAACTTAACTTTTTGGAAGAGGAAGAGAAAGATCTACATGCACCAGGACAAAATCCATTTGGTGATCCAGATGAATCTGGCTTGAATCCTTTTGGAGAGCCAGATGATGAAGGTAATTTATACTATGAAGTTATACTTTTTTTACATTTTCACTACATAATTTTTTTCAGTTACATGACCAAAATTGTTTGTCACAGCAATTTCATATTTTAGGACAATTTATATTTCTTCTTTCTAAATAAGTGTAAACAATATAAATGTATCAAACAAAATTTATATATACAGAATATTTTCATACATACAGTAAGTATAGATCAAAGTGCTTTACAATTAGTAAAAGAGAAATCTATAAGTCATGTACAGTAAAATGGAAGAATCCATAGTTTATAAGTTTCTTTTACTTAAAATTATGAAAATCAGTCTCTGATTTGATTAGACTCCCAATGGTACAGTACCATGTGCAGGCGTTACTGCATAGTATAGTGGTGACCAAGGTTGTTATAGTTTTGCCTTTAAAAATTAGTTTATATTTGTATATTTTTCTGACCTTACTTTTAGAGAAAAGCCAAGCAAAATGACACCTTTTATTGGCTAACTAAAAAGATTACAATATGCAAGCTTTCGAGGCAACTCAGGCCCCTTCTTCAGGCAAGATGAAATTTAGGTTAGTTTTAGTTTTCCTTCATGTGTGTATTTTTAGTTTTAATTTAGTTTTTATTTCAAAAGACATTTGTATTTTATTTTTATATCAGTTTCAGTTTTAGTAATTCTGGCATGGAGCTGCTATGAAATTTAGTTTTGTGTCACAATTAGACAGAACTGTACACTTAACAGATTTGGATATGAGTTTAATGTTAGTGGATGCTTACTACATTACTTGATTTACTGTCTGGTTTTGTTTTTGTCTGATTAAAAACAAGCGTAATCAAAACCAGATACTGAATATAAAAAATTTTACAAAATTTTATGATTTTTAAAATATTTTATATGTTATTTGTGCTGAACAAATGTGCGCTAACTGTTGGTACTTTTTATCTTTTTCTTTTATTGCCCAGAATGGGCCAATATGTTAATAAAATTTAGGTGAATTTTAAGGTTTGAGGGTATTTTACTCAAAATGTCTACAGCACACAACATATTCTGCTCCTAGACAATGTAAAATGAATGCCTTCAATATTTCATTCAAAAATCTCCCATACTTGACTTTATTTTCTACCAGCCATATTGATCTTTGATTCCATCTCAGGCACATACAATTTATAGTCAGAAGTTTGCCACATGCAGGCCTGCAAAGATATAAAAAAAATCAGAAAACAGACTCTGCTGTGTTCTGACAGATGTGATCATGAAAATTGTGGGGGCTTAGGAAGAAAAGGACTCTTAGACTTGAATCAGTGTGCAGACTCCACCTAGCTGTATTGAGGGAAACAAAGAAAAACAAGCATGTATTGTGAAGGTTAGGTGTGGTGAGATTTGAATATCCAATGTGTAAGAATTGTAAACCCTTAATGAGCAGAGTAAGATTAGGTAATCGGTGTATGGACATGCACAAAACCAAAGAGACAGCATCTGAGATTAAGAACAATATATACATTATCTAAACTTGTTTATCCAGAGTAAGATCGCAGGAAACCTGGAGCCTACCCTAGCAGGTTTGGATGCAAGGCAGGAAAAATCCCTGCTATGCAGTATGCATGATATGGTTGATGTTAAGAACAAAAAGAATATATTTCAACTATCTATTTTGAGAGAGAGAAATATTGACAAAAGTGGGACAAATATTTGAAAATATGATTCTGCTACTGGATTATTTTCACAATATCGGGTATTTTGAGGTATGAATATGAACTTAAAAAGATAAATGAATAAATATAGAATGAGTACAAAAACACATTAGTATGTTTAGTTTTTCATTACTTGGCAGACACTCTCCACCTACCTACCTGTAGTTCAATAGGGACTTTGCCAACTCAGGAATTTTACAAAGTTTGTTTCGCTTTGTTGTTAAACGATGTTTTTAAAGCAAAAGTGATTGGTCAGTAACAATATGTTGATCTTCTATGATGACCTAGTCAGTCTCTCGATCAGTGTCATTTTATTTTCAGAAAACTTGAGTGGTCTCCCCTAGACTTTCTCGTATACACAGATATGGGGATGGATATTTGAGAAGTGAACCGTGAGGCAATTAATATACCTGGTCCCCCTTCCTTTTTCCGCACAGCCGCTGTCCTGCGCACCTACCACGTGGTTGGCTCCCTGCCTAAAAATCTACATTTCTCATACACAAAATTTACAATCATAAATTAAACTCTTTACAATCATCAAATTCGCTCTCAATACTAAAATAAGCCTACAACAATTACATTGACAATCATGTTACATTATTTTTAAAATGTTTCCTTCTCTTTTTCATAACTACTTTAACACACTACTTCTCTGCTGTGAAGCAAGGGTATTTTGCTAGTTGTTAATATACTGAATAATTATTATAAAAGTTGAATAAATCAGACTCTAGAGCTACATGAATAATAAAAAAAAAAAAAATCAAGTATGTGTTCAGGTAGCATACCACTCCCAGGTGATGGATTTGGCCCAAAAGTTAATACAGATCTACAATTTTGGTGCAACAACCACATGCCGAATTTCATCCATCTATCTTGTTGCATTTTTTGAGTTATCGTGTTTATATACACACACACACACAGATAATTCCAAAAAACTATTTTTGGACTCTGGGGTCTGTATATCTCACTCGTGATTTTTCTGTCCATATGGTATCTATCTATCTATCTAAAGTTTTTGTTGACTAGCGCATTGCCATTTCAGCTGTTTGAATTATATCTTGATATACAACAAGCGCAAAGCAAGGCAGCACGTAAATCGCTTTCTATTTCACACACTTTATGCGCCTATATTCAGCTTGCTCTGTCACTGCAAATGATCTGTGAACACCCACCCTCTGCCACTAGCTGCCGTTCACTGGATAAATATATGCGGGCGGCTTGTGGTGGTTGAGTTTCTGTTTTAGAGTTATGTTACAAGGATTAAAGACTAACAGCAAGAGTATTCATTCAAAAACTAAAAATATTTTTAGTAAATTATTATTTTATTCCAACTAGTCTCTCCAGATACTTTAATAGTTTTTAATTTAGTTTCAGTTTTTCATTTTGGTTTTGTTAATTGTTTAATTTCAGTTTATGACAATGTTTTTTTTAATAGTTTTGATTTTAATTTTCGTCAACTATAATAACTTTGGTGGAGACTAGGTGAAAGAAACCTCAGCTGACATTACCAGGAAGCCTATCACTTTGCATTGCTTGGTGTGTGTACTTGTGCTATCAACCAAGGAAGTTATCCTTTAACTTACACTCCAGGGAAATTATGTCTGATATCCTTTGTAATCCAGACATCATGAGTTTGTAGTTGACCACCGTCAGTTACCACAGTGCAAATTGTGCAACCTGGAATGATTATGGTGTGGTTCCGCATCAATACAATTGGCTTAGTTGGCAGCATTTGCACAGTAGACAGGCAGATTGTGGGGTGCTACTGCATAGTACATTGGTGGCATTGTGAGAGATTCTCCACTCATGTCACTAGGTAGTGATCTAATTTGCATTACCTACAGTTCATCCATTCATGAACAGCCAGGGCAGTTCTTCTTTAACTTGCACTTTATGGGAAAATGCATCTGAGGGCATTGGAAATTCAGATGTATTTGTGGCTGGCCACTCCAAAATATGTGACGTGGAATGGATCTTCTTGCGATTCCAGGACAGTACACAAGAGGAGAGACAAAGAAAAACTCCAGGGGGCTCAAATGACAGGGGAAATAAACCTCTAAGTACTTTCTCCTTACATTACTTATCTGACTATACACAGCGAATGTGATCATATCCCTTGTTTCCTATTCACAACATAGCCTTTTCTTAAATTGTCCATCCACCCTATTAGTAGTGGTGCTGTTTGACTTGTCAGTTGCTTCTGCTCTGTTCTTTATTTGTATGAAGCCTGTTTTCAGTGCAGAGCATATACTGTACATTAGCATAAAATGAATAAATACTGAGAGTTAATGAATTTTTTTCCTTTTTTAACTAAACAGTTTCTGAATTGTTTTCACGTTCTTTGTTTAGATTGCAATTTTTCCATAAAGGTGGAAGTAATTTCTGACAGGATTTCTTTTGGTTTTATTTTTTTTTTTATTACACAAAACCCACCATTTAGCAAGATTGTGTAGACTTTTTATATCCACAGTATAGTTTGAGCATAACACTCCTTGATTTAAATTCAATAGTTTTTATGATATAACCTAACATTTTATTTGTATTTTTAATTGCTTCAGTTTATTTTTTGTCAATGAAAATGTGTCGACATATACCCCTGAATTATTTTGAAAGATTGCTTCCTGTATGACATTGTCTCCCATCTTGTATTTATAATCGATGTTCCTTTTGCTCACATGTAATACTTTTTACTTTTCTACATTAACATGCATTGCCAGGTATTCGTCCACTTCTGGAGGTTGTCCAGGTCTTATTGAATTTTTTTTGCTGCCTCCTCAGTGTCTTCCATTTCTCCAATTTTTCTGTCATCTGCAAATTTGACAAGTTTACTAACTATGCCAGAATCAATGTCATTAATATGTGTTTGGAAAAAGTAATGGTCCAAGGACAGACCACTGAGACACTCCACTGATGACCTTGCTCCTTGTGGAACATACTCCACTTATCTTTACTGTTTATTTCCTGCCAGTGTGGAAGAAAACTGTACCAGCCACTCCTGCTGGGTGTCCTGTTCTCCCTTTTTTCGTTGAGGAAAATAAGTTCAGTTAGGAGGAAGTGTCAAGCAATTTTCTTTATTCTCTAAATCTCGCAAGAGGTAACACTCATTATATATATATATATATATATATATATATATATATATATATATATATATCGTCATAGCAGATAAAAGTTAGTGTTACAAAGAGGAACTTGTGCTGCGTCCTTTTTCTACATTCCAAAATCAGATCTTTAATTGTTGCTCATAAGTGCTAATTGGTTATACCTAGTTTCTAAAAGGACATGACATATTATAATACTTTTAAATGGTCCTAAGTGACTCAGTGGCTCAGTGATTTGTGCACCTCATTTCTCAGCAGTCCATTTTTAACAGAAAGGTTAGTATGTGCAAAAGAGCACTTACTCAGATGTTGCAGTGTCTTTATTACAGAGGGCACTGCTTCTTCCTGTGCTTACAACAAATTCCATTTTGGAGCTGACAGGGTCCTGCAGCGGTTGTCAGCTAACATGACCACAAGAGCATCTGCAATTTATTCTTAGCTAAACACTTGATCCATGCTTCCTGCTACAGGTTACCACTTTTGAAACAGTTTTCAGTAAGCACTTTGTTTTGACATTTAGTCATGTATTAATACTTTTAGAACTTTTAGATCTGTTAAACTTATGGCAACTTTAACCTTTAAATATAAGCTCAGAAGAGTGAGAGACTAGGCACAAACCCAGTAAACAATGTTGCTGGTTTTTCTTGTCTTGTCTGCACAGCTATTTGAAAGTCTAGGAAAACCTTAGATAATTGGATCAAGGTCACTTCCGGTTACAGAACTAGTGCCCACTCATTGCTGCATTATTTTGTCCATTACATAATGGCAAATTCAGACTTTGGTCACAAGGCTAAAATGAATGTCCATTTAGGTGCCTTTTTGTCTGAAGGAGCATCCGCAGAGATGTCCGCTCAGCTCTGATTTACACCTTTTTTTATCCATTGGAGTACAGATCTTACCAAAGTTGTCTGTGAGCTGCAGTTTGGCCATTTACTCAGCAATGTAAGTGGGAATGCAAATGGCTTTCTACATCCCTGTTAAATCTGCTCTGTTAACAGGCCTTGTATGTCTTTAAATACCTAACAGAATGGACAATAAACACTATGTTGACAAGTGTTTACAGTAAAGTAAAAACATTAATCTGCTCTAAAAATCAAGCTTTTTGTCCAGTTGTATACAGTATTACAGATTCAGGGTGATACTAAAGAAATTCAATAAGGACACAATTTTCACAGATAAAGTTGCTTACCACTATAAAACGGTTTATTTAAAAGGCGAACCTTAGAAAAGGATCTATAAAACCATCCTTGCTAACATTGTAGCACCATATTCCTATTGCTTCACTTACGTTAAAAGCTCATATCCTAAAGAACTGCATTCCCCCTTGTATTGCCAGATGATTATTAACTCAGTTGTCTAATTTGTATGATTCAATTTTCTTCCTATAAGAAATTTTAAAAGGCCGCTTTGTCCTTTGTTAAAAGCGAAAAAAGAATGCCATTGCATTTAAACCTAGGGCACAGTTATTTAAACAGGGCATTACAGAAGAAAGTACAGTAATTTGATATTTCTTATAGAGCTGTATTATGAATCATAAAACATAATTTATACTGTACAGTAATAAATATAACAATCACATGAAGTTTAGCTCAAAGGAAGTATAAATCGTGTCTTGTTTCTCATTTCTGTATGTAAAAATATGTTTAAGTCAATTTGTATGTCTTTTTGATATTCATTTTTATTTATACTTTGTTACCTTCTTTACCATTTATCAGAACAAGTTTTAGAGAAAGATGTCTCAGCAAAAACAGAAGATCCTTTTTATGATGATTCTACCAATCCCTTCAATGAGAGTGACATCTCTGACTATAGCAACCCGTTTGACAAGCCAGACTTTGAAACTGAATTAGAACTTGAGCTTGAAAGATCTCCAGAAACAAAAACAGACCAAATTCCACCTAAACCAGCTAAAAGAAAGAATGTACGACCTATTGATATGAGCAAGTATCTTTACGCAGACACACTCAAAAATGAAGAAGAAGAACTTGATGAGTAAGTATCGAGAGAAAATGAAATTTTGTTTTGATCAAATGTGAAAAATCATGCAGTTCTTATAGAATGTGTGTTTTGCATGTTCTTTTTCTTCTTGGAAACAAATTTTCTATATTTTCAGCAAGTTTTACCTTATCTCTGCTTTTCTGTTAATGTTTAGAATTGTGTATTTGCCCTTCTCATTTTGTTTTTTGAATATACTATCTATCTCTCTATCTTTACGAAATGTAACCTGGAAAAGGTCAATTAAACAGAGCATCCAACACACAGCACCTGTTGTGTAGCAAGAGTGAGTAAAAGGACATAGACAGTGGTTCTGTTGTTCAAAGTTTCATTGTCTGTTGTGTGTGCCTCCCTACCCCCTCAGTTTCTCTCTCACCCTACCTCTGAACTCGTTCAGTGTTTAACAACTAATTGTGAGACTTGTAAAATAAAAATACCAAAATAACAAAGTACAACTTTGTTTCCCTCTTCTGTTTCAGTTTATTTTTATTAATAGGTATTTAAGAAAATATGACTTCTTTTTCAGCTTTTCTTGGACTGTTTCCAATCCTCTTGTGCCTATTTCATATCTTTCAACTAGGTACCTAGCCTTTTTTTTTCTACTTCTTTCTCTCAGGCAATGACTGATACATCCATTGGTAAGGTGGGCATAACCATTGAAACAAGCTGTCCATTGATACTATCTCCTTGTTTGTTTCTTTGTCAAGTGCCTCTGCAATGCAGTTAAGATGAGGTCAAAAGCATCTGACCCGGGAGCACCTGGTCAATAGTTATTCATTCATTATATAGACAAGTTATTACAGCCTTTCAGTTAATATGGTCATTTCACATTTCACTGATTCTTGTGTATTTGATGTATAATCAGCCATGATAACATTCTTTGCTAATTTCTTTATTACTGTACTATGTGTTATGTCTGTTTTAATTTAGATTGAAGCAGTTTTAAATTTATTTTCTGAAAAGAAAGCATATATACACTCACTCACTCACTCACTCTCTCTCACTCTATATATATATATATATATATATATATATATATATATATATATATATAGAGATATATCTATATAGATATTTGTCTTCAATTTAGCAATTCTTTTTATCCTTGAAGTTGTCATTTAATTAAATTTGACCTTTAAGCAATACTGATAATTCTGAGGTTTCTGATAGCCACAAGGTAAAAAGTTAAACCAGTGTTGTCTTCATTAATTTCCTGATCAGTGATGACACTTAAAAATGTCCCACAGAGACGTTGTCTCTTTTAAAAATAAGTTTGCAGGCTGTTGTGCAACCTATTGTGGTATATTTGTTATATAGCTAGAAATCTAGTAAAAATGTAAAATATGTTGTTTGGGAAACTGTAACCCTAATTATAAGCTTATAACTTTATATACAGTATACTGTATATGATTGATACACAGTATAGTGAGTTAAGAAAATACAAAAGAAGTAATTAATTGTTTAATTAGGGCTTAGTATAGCAAAGATTTCAGTGTTTTTCCTCTCTGAATGAAGCACTAGCATTTTGCAGTCAACAATAAAGTAACATGCTGTAAATAGGAAATGTCAATATTTACTTCTAATATCGTAAGATTTATGCTAATTAATAAACATAACAGTGTCAAATCTACCTAATACAATTCAGGGTTTCAGGGTGTTGACACATCAAGAATAAACCCTGACCTGGCCATCTCAGCAATATAAATGAAGGTAAATAACATGTTTTCATTTCTTCCACTGTGCCCATCACCTGATTGGCACTGACACTTTCCTTGGTTAATTGTTGTGGAAAGTGCTTCAGAAGTATAGGGTACCAGCCTTCCTGCTCTGTGGCATTCCATTTTTGAATTAACAGAGTGAGAGTTGTGTTTGTATAATATGCATTAAGTTAATTCAATTCATAGAGGTCTTAGGAATCTGCCAAGTTATATGTATTATCTCCTCTCTAGTTTATGACTTTCATGGAGAGGGTATCAAGGCATAGCTGAGGCTTGGAATTGTAACCAGTTGGGAAACATAAGGGTTACATCTTTACTGTTTAGAAATGAATTTAACCTATTGGACTTTTCAGATCATGATCTCTGATGTGCCGTGAAACAGTTTTTCCTTAGTGTGATGTGGTTGGGATGAGAATTACCACCTTTAAATCTGAGGTCATGGTCCTCCCCTAGAAAAGAGTTACTTGTTCTCTTCTGGAATTGATTTTGGGATTGTCTAAGAAATTAATGCAGTGTGAACAGTGTTGCAGACACTAAACTAGTCAATAGTGGTAAAGTCCTCACCTACGATCACAAGCTAAGGTTTGTGGGGAAAAAAAACCCAATTTGTTTATGAGTACAAACCGCTGAAATGAGGTTATTTAGCAGGGTTTCTGACCCACTCTCTGTTGTAGGGTGAAGAATTCTGCAATAGAAGAGAAGATCCACCAATATGGTATTTGATTGTAAACTGAAATGAGTGTATGAGGCCCTGTACAACCTATTGATAAGCAATAAGTGAAATATGCATCTGCTGAAAATCAAAGTAAAATTTAGTATTTGGCTGTGTTCTGCAGCTGAGAGCACAAGATCATGGATATAATTATTGCACCTTTCCTGCATTCTACTGGGTCTAGGAAAAGCTTAAAACGGCAGCATCTGTGCTGATAGCCTCTATGACCTGGCAAATAAAACGACATGACTGCTGTTACAATGAATTGTACAGGCCATATGAAAGACTGAAGGTTCAGCCATTTACCTTACCAATAAACAATTCACCACGTTCAGTACCGTCACATCTACCAAGGCTATTTACATTAGAATAAACGAATCACAGGCTGTCCCAGGACACTAAGACAAGATGTTTGTCAGCCAAATCTTGGCATTGCAGGTGACTTGCACATTAATGGAGTGTAACTGTTTGCAGTTAACAAAAACAACTTTATTCTTGTTTGGTGTCCTTATTGCAATATGAGTGTAGTCAATTGCTCTGATTAGATTAGGAGCAGCAAACACTGTTGCAAATTTTTATGGTGCAAATCCTGCAGTGGATGAAAGTTTGACCGGTGACGAATGAGCACTGGAGAAGTGGATCAGGTTTATTTTCAGATAGTCCTAGACTATGTCATAATATTCAGTAATATTTTATTGAATTACAGTAAAAGCATGTGCATTTTAAAATAATTTCAATATTGTATATTACAAACTCACAACATGCATATAAATAGACATTTTAACAGTACTTTGATCCCTGTGTACTTATAAGATGAGAAATGGTGTGAGTAGATAAGGGATATTATGTTTGTCACGTCCATGCACATTATAATAGTGGCTCGGTAATTGCATTATTTTCCTTGCGAGTCGTCATTTAGCTGGTTTAGCTGAATTTCCCAACTTGATCAAGGGTGTCATCATTTCACAGTTGCATGTGCAGAGATGAGAGTTGCTATAAATATACACATTTCCCCCATCAAGTTTTCTTTTAAAAATTGTGATTTTTGCATGGGAAATTGTGTATACACATTTCAAGCCTGTTTGTGTGCATATGCCAGCTTTATAAATGAGACCCCTTACTTTCTTGAAAGAGGGTTAATCCAGTTGATAACGTGTAAATAAGTATATATTCATATTATACAAAGAACCATGAAGAACAAATGTTTTTATGTGCGTTAGCACAATTTAGTTCACTGTTTACCTTGTGCATTCATTCTCAGTTCAATAAGACATGAGTTACTTATTTAAAGTTTGGGATAATGATCAGTGAGAGGTCACTTTCATGTCTGATTTGTCTATGTGAAGTGACTTCCTGATTTTATGCAGTGCGTCTTATTTAATAATTGTAATCTACCAAAAGTTGGCTGTTTATTTCAATAAATGTGTATGAAACCCTAAGGGCACACTTGCCACTATTGTGCTTTTTGATTTAATATACTTCAAACAATGCACACACAACTCAACAGGGGACCTATCATACCCCCCTGGACCTCTCATCACGTTCTTCAGTTTTAATATACAGTGTGAATACCTGTGTGCACAAAACTCCAAGGGGGTCCCTTGATAAGTTGCGTCCAGTTTAGGAACTATGAAAATCTAGCCATCCCAGAGTTATGCCACATATTCATAACAGCTTAAATATGTTGTACTGATTACACCATTTGTTTTTTATTGCATTATGAATAAAAATGGTCCATTTCTATACTATACAGTATGAAAGGAAATATGAAGTGCATAGTATAATATTTTGTAATTAATGTTTTTAAACAAGAAAAAGAATTACTAGTCATTATTTATTAGTGATTTTTTTTTGCAATGTGTGCTTTTTTAAATTTGAATTGAAGAAGAGATGAAGAAATATCAATTTACTTGCAAATTACAGTTTCTTAAATTCAACCGTAGGAAAAAAAAGTATTAACCAAAAGTCATGTATATTTTTTGGGAAGGTCAGTTCGTTTATTTAATGCCTTCTTGCTCTGCACTATTGTAGTATTTTTTATTTGCTGATGTGCTGTAATGTATTTCCTCTTATTATAGTTTTAACAAAAAAATCGTTTTATGGAACAGGTCAAATCCTTTTTATGAACCGAAGGCTTCTTCTCCAAGCAGTAATTCTGCTTCTGTTCAAGAAGCTCAGCTGGAAAGTAGGAAGAAACGGAAGGCTCCTGCACCTCCAGTTATCATGCCAAAGATGTCTACTGAAAAATCCAGTACTCTAAGAGTTGGTGTGGGAAAGGAAATTGCGGCTTCACCAAAGGTAGGTATTAATTTACAGGATCCTGTTTCTTGCGTGCAGAAGAAGAAAAAAAAACAAAGTTCATTCCATCCTGTATAAAGTAGTCTAACTCTTCACCACAATTATCCCAAGCTGTTATGATAATTAGATATTTGTTATTGCCACAAGAATAAATGACAAATTATAAATAATATTTATTTAATCTGGAAAAAAGTGCATAACACATGTTGTAGACTTGTAAAATGTTTTTTCAAGCTACAAACAAAAGTAATATTCAGTATAAGATAATCTAATGCCTCCTGTATTTGTTTTTGTAGCTTTTCTACTGTTGAAAAGGTGCAATGTCCCACTTTAATGTTTATTTTTAATATTTTCATTTGAACATATTACAATCTCCTTAGGCACATATAGCTGGTAATAGTTATGTTAACATTATAAATATGGCTACTTCACATATGCTACTTTATAACCAACGGAGAACTCTTATTAGATATTAAAATAAAATAAATTTCAAGAGTCAGATCTATCTATCTATCTATCTATCTATCTATCTATCTATCTATCTATCTATCTATCTATCTATCTATCTATCTATCTATCTATCTATCTATCTATCATGTAGTGCCTTTCTATCTATCTATCTATCTATCTATCTATCTATCTATCTATCTATCTATCTATCTATCTATCTATCTATCTATCTATCTATCTATCTATCTATCTATCTCATCTGTGTTATGTGTGTCCTTCATACAATCAAATTGTAAGTTGTGTGTGACTCCCATCCTTACAAGCAATCTGATTGATTGGCCAGTTTGGCTTTGCTGACTCAATCAACAGAGGAAGTGTGAGTTTGAGAAATACGAGGAAAGGTAAAGGGAGAAGATGCACAGTAAGTGTCTCCTTCAAAGACAGGAAGTACTAAAGGGGACAAGAGGAGAACAAGATGCCTCAAAATTACAGGAGAAGCTGGCTTTATGTGAATATGCTCCAAAGAGTGCACACCAGTTGAGAGAGGTTCAGACACATGAGGGTACAGAGAAAAGGTGCTGAAGGTACGCATAGAACAAGATATATTAAATTATTTTTAATTCATTCTACTACTTGTCTTTGACAGGTAACATAGCTAATCTAAAAATAAACAACAAATGTAATCACATTGAGCATGGGAAGGGCGCTTTATGAATAAAATGTGTTTATTATTATTAGTAATTCTATTATAGAATTTAACTTTAAGCACATGTGTTATTGTGAATATTCGGAAGCAGTTAAGAAGATATTTCAGTATTTGCTGCTGTTACAAGTTGTGTATCTAGATGTGAATAGCCATTTTATTTTTTCTTCATACTAAGTATTGACTATTGTACTTATCTAGATTCTGCTCATATGTACAAGAAGCTATTTTAAATTAATAGTAAATACAGGTATATTATGCATAATGTGTTAATCAAAACAATTAATGTGATTTATTTTCCAGTTTTCTCTCCTTAACAAACGTAGTTTTATGAGTTGTATTGTTTTAGCAAAATGTTAACTGCTTCAGGTTAAGCTGTAATGGTTTTTCATTTTTTACTTTCATTTTCATTATGTACCCACTAAGTTAAGGTAAGCTGTAATTATAAATAAATCACTGGTGACTAAAGGCAAACTCTAATTATAATTAAAATACTGATGACTAATCTACTGCAGTAATTAATGTCACAACTTCCCTGACAATAATTAATTTTTAAATGTATGATTAAATTTGTTCTTTTTGTAATATTTGTCTTGTAGTTTTGTGATTAGGGTTTCTCTTATGCAGTCAAAAATATCAGATTGGGTACTTTTCTACATCTGCTTTCCATGACTAGTATCTTCCAAAAGTTACATAAAATCTCCTTGTCATACAGCTTGTTGTACACTAGCAGAAGCACAAGTAGTGTTGTTCTAAACAGTCATTTCCCTATAAAAATGTGGATTTTGTGGAAGTTTTTGCACTAGATCTGAAGATATAGCGTACTGCTACCTAAAGTGTTAATTTTGCTGTTTGACTCCACAAATTCAGTATCCTATTCCTCAAAGGTTTAGCATACCACACAAAATTACAGATTACTCTTTTGAGTTCAAGTGTCTCTTAAATATGACTATTAATGGAAAATGAACAAAGTGTGTCAGTCTTAATTGATTGAGGTTTTTTGGTCTCACTGTCCTGAACTAGCTGCAAATCCAGCCCATCTTTGATCCCCACTCTTGGCCCTTGCTTTATGAAGCCATTTATAGTGGACCCATTTAGCATGTGGCATAGGTGTTTCCTTCTTTGTGTAATTGGTGATTTTTTAATTTTATTTTTAAAAAGTGTTTTCATCAGTTTTATGTTCTTTCACTTTGGGTAAAGTTCCTCATAATCTAGGAAATAGTTACCAATTTCATCAATTTGTCATAGAATTCAACAATTGTGTAATGCTGCTGTGATACTGTTAAGTCTCCTTTTTGGAATATTGTAAACTCCAGCCCCAAGATGGTGTGAAAATATTATGCCCAGCCTTTTATGTGGGTTATGTTTGGTCATCTGAAAACATATGTATTTTTGATTATTTCTGCTTTGGAAGTACTATGCTAACTAACTTTTTATAACCAGCTTAGGAAAATCTCTTAAATAATAGTGTTTTACTACCTTTTGTGTGATATCTACTGAGGACAGACTGAGCCTGCTGTCACTTTCTTGTAAGATGTATTAGGTCATGACTAAAGTACTGATGCATGGAATGAGACCTTAGGTGTTACCCCACCATAACCTGTAATTCAGCTTTTAGTATTATGCTGTTTTTACATATGGATTCTAATGTGCCTTTCTGCACATCACTGATTTAACATGCAGTTTCAGAGCCAGTTTGTTTATGTTGTGGTCAAGTTTCTATGTAAGTTGTTTTCTTTGTTTCAAATGGAGACACTTCAATTTTTCTATTTTTTAGCCGTTTCCCAATTAATTTTTAGGGTTGTTCTTCTGTTTTTTTCAGCAGCATAAAAGCTGTATACTGTATCTGACTTCTACCTTTTTCTGTTTTTTATCATTATATATATTTTGTTCTTTCATACCTCTGTTGTAATTTCTCTTCCTATATTAAATGCATTTTTCTCCTCAGGATAGTTTCTTTACATTATTAATTTATTTCAAAATATTTTGAAATAGGCTATGGCTATGTTTATTTTCATCTAACTCTGACTTGTTATAGTTGTGTTCCTTCTTTCCAAAAATATGCAAAGCTAATCAGCAACAAATAACAGGGTGCCTACTAGAATGTCAGTCTTTTATCAACCAGGTCTTTTAAAATGTTGCAGCAAAATCTCTAAATATCATTACCTCTTAATATAGTACTTACATTGTGAATGCTTTTTCATGCACATTTTTGCTCATTTCATGGTGGGCCAAACAATGTACACTTTTTTAAAAAAAAATATACTGTATAATTGCTTTTACTACAGGAACTAAATACATTTTATTACTTTTCTACATCCCCAATCATTTAATATTTTCCCTACATATGTTAAGCTTGCTCAGTATCCAAAAAGTCCTGGTGTACAATGCATTCACTTATGTGCATTTTTTTTTTTTGCTCTCAAAATATTATTCAGGTTAGTTCAGTTTATGGTAATGTTGTTTACTTCCTTTTGACTGATTGAGAACATGGTACACATTTACAAACATAGTTAAAACACACAACACTATTTGTAAGGTTTTTTTTTTTTTTTTGAGCTCTTAATAGTAATATAAAAATAATAAATCAACCTGAACCTCACATTAGTTTATACTTTGAGTTTGTTTGTATTTTGCTCATGATTTTTGTCCATTTCTGCTTAAAGAGTCAAACAGCATAGTACAATTATTTAGTTATTTGAACAGTTTGAGCGCTGGCAGGTTAATTGACCTTCGGAGTATGACACAGTGAGAGATGTTACAAAAATAGTATTTTTATTCTGGCCTATTACACTGCAATAGTGAATATAATAATGTGTGTCTGATAAATTCAAAATTGAATTTCATGCACAGTGAATTTAGGTATTTTTCCTAATAGTAAATTGTAGATAAGGCATGTTAACAGGGTGCAAGTTTTTTGCTTGACATGTTTGTTGTAGCTGGAGTTTAAATTATATATGTCCAGCTAATTAATGTCAATATGGATATTGCCATTTTCACAGTGCTGTATTATAAAATAGTTTTCTTTTTTCTTTTTGCCAGAATGAACAGTTGTTTTAGGATAGCATGCTGTTTGCAAGCTGTCCTGTTGTCCCATATGCAATACATCCCCTATTTATGTACTATATTGTTTGCAGTCCAGTCTTGTTCTGAAGAGTATATTGATTTGTGATGTGTTGTTTGGTGCATTATAGTTTGTTGCTGGATTGTTTGAATACGATTTTCAATAGCCTGCATTGATATCCTGTAACAGGATTCTTTTAGAACTTTAACCAGGTGCAGTCTGTAAGTAAAAATCAAGACGCCCTCAGGTTTTTACATTACAGTATTTTTAACATTACTTTGTATTTCATTGGCATCCTTTGTGAATTGCTAGAGAGTATTACTGCTGTCATCCATTTCAAGATTAGCAGGTGTGGCGAATGGAAATATTTTACATCATCTATTTGTGAATCCTGGTTTCCTTTATTTAATTGTATATTAGTCATGTTGATATATCTGTTTTAATGTTTGCATGCTTCTATGGAAGGTTTTTGTTCCCCAATTTCTTAATTAAAAGTTACTGGACCATTATTTTTATTACAACATTCATGGATAATTCATGTCCAAGTGTCTTAATATTTTGATCTAACTACTTAAATATTATGACCAACCACATGGTCTTGCTTCATTTTATAATTAATCTTAGTAACCATCCTTACTCATATATAATAGTAATATAAAAAAGTTGAATCTTGTAGGAAATATTATTTCTTTTTTCCCTTTATCTGGCATATTTTAAGCATTTTGCCAGTATCCTCACTTGTGTGTGACAGTATGACTCTGTTCCAAGTTAAAAATGCAATTACTTAATGAATATCAGTCCGTGGAAAATAATCACTTTTCCTTGAGGTACAACTGGATAACTGAAAGAAATCATGCTTGTTGGTGCATACTCAGAAGTGCTCAGCAGTACGAATTTAAGATGGTGTAAAGCTAAAGAAAAAAAGTCATTGTAATTGTATTAATGGAAAAGAATGTGCTGTAAATGCATATTCAGTAGCTGTCAGATGGGCTAAAAGCCTTTTTTATAGTTAGTACGTATGAGATATCTTAGACAGACAGTCTGCAAGGATTACCACAGCGTTTTTCAGCCATGTTCAACATTGCTGCTACCACCGCTCCTCCATTTGTTGAATTTGAGATGACCTTTGCATGAATAAAGTCAAAAAGGATTAAGGGAAGCATTTCTAACAATGGGAAAGAGCAACAGATGTAGCCGACTTTGAACGTGGGAGGATTGTTGATGCACTTCTGCCTACAGGCAGTGTTTATAAGGTGTCTGTGTTTACTAAAAAAATCGAAACAACTATAGAAAAAAATCCTTTCAGAAAGGTTGCTTAAATATTCATAGTAAAATATAGCTGTTTTAAGAGAATCTGAACATATGGCTCATCTACAGTGTTAGTGAGAGATCGATGGCATGTGTTGTATTACCACTTATTTTTGATTTAATAGCAAAAGAAATTTTGTAATGGTGACCAATGTAGAATTTGGTTGTGCAATTTATATATTTTTTTTAATTCTTTTGGAGTTTGAGGTGTCATGAAATGATGTTCTTCCTTGTTTGCCATTTTCTCTGTCAAAAGCCAAGTATAAACTGTAGCTCCTGAAACAACCAGTCATAACAAACATCCAAAGATTATCTGCTAATGCATCGTTCCGAAATGACTGTATGTTGTTGATGTACGCTATTATATACTCTGCCAGAATAGCTTCCATCTTACCTAAGATATTATTTCTTATTTTTAATTACCCTGATCAGTCCTTATTTTAGAGTGTGTTGCTCTCTTCATATCAAATGCTACTATAACACTTCATTAAGACAAGTTTTACATCCACAGATGAACCCCTTTCATGTTACATGTTAAAGGAGTATGTTGCTTACTGTGGAATATGTTCTCTGAATTATATTAGCACATAATTTTCAATATGTTTTGAAGAGTATATTTTATTATGATCAATATAATGTGAGAGTTGTATATACAGCTTATAACATGATCAGTGAGATACAGTATGCACAGCATAAGATAAAGACATTTATGAAATCACGTCTCTTTAGCTAGAAATAGACATTCTTGGTTTGCATCCTTAAAAAGAGAGTAGTGGTCCGCACTTCTGACTGAACATTTCAAAACCTATGTTCAAACCACAGACCATTTACTTTTTTTGTGGAATTGCACAATTTGCTCAGTGTTCAGTTTCCCCTATAATTCCATTTGTAATCGGCCCCACGTGTGTGAATATCACCAATAACCAATTGAGCATAGGATTTGTATCCAGGTTACTGGATGCATTAGGCAGCAGCACTAACCCCTGTCTACTGTACAGCACACTAGAGATGGTACAACTAAAATCCACATTTATTAGCTGAAGGTATAATGACAATATATACTGTGTGTATGGTTGGGAGATTGGGTTGTTGGAATTATTAGGAGCTAGAAGTAAGTGGTTCATAATCATGGGTTTAAAAAATGCAGATTTTTCTTAGTAAAAATAATATTGAACCAACTTGTTAAATCATAGTGTCTCAAAACAAACTTAAATTCAGAGTCAAGTTCCTTGTGAATTTTTTTTTTCAGTTTTGGGGTATAACCTTTGCTTAAACATATGGTGTATATGTATTTGCATATGAAAAAGTTTGGGATCCCCTCTCAGCCTGCATAATAATTTACTCTACTTTCAACAAAAAAGATAACAGTGGTATGTCTCATTTTTTAGGAACATCTGAGTACTGGGGTGTTTTCCGAACAAAGATTTTTAGTGAAGCAGTATTTGTTTGTATGAAATTAGATCAAATGTGAAAAACTGGATGTGCAAATATTTTTGTACCCGTGTAATTTTGCTGATTTGAATGCATTTAACTGCTCAGTACTGATTTGTTGGATTAGCTCGTTAAGCCTTGAACTTTATCAACAGATGTGTTCAATCATGAGAAAAGGTATTTAAGGTGGTCAATTGCAAGTTGTGCTTCCCTTTGACTCTCCTCTGAAGAGTGACAGCATGGGATCCTCAAAGCAACCCTCAAAAGATCTGAAAACAAAGATTGTTCAGTATCATGGTTTAGGTGAAGGCTACAAAAAACTATCTCAGAAGGTTAAACTGTCAGTTGCAACTGTAAGGAATGTAATCAGGAAATGGAAGGCCACAGGCACAGCTGCTGTTAAACCCAGGTCTGGCAGGCCAAGAAAAATACAGGAGCGGCATATGTACAGGATTGTGAGAATGGTTACAGACAACCCACAGATCACCTCCAAAGACCTGCAAGAACATCTTGCTGCAGATGGTGTATTTGTACATCGTTCTACAATTCAGCACAATTTGCACAAAGAACATCTGTATTGTAGGGTGATGAGAAAGAAGCCCTTTCTGCAGTCACACTACAAACAGAGTCGCTTGTTGTATGAAAATGCTAATTTAGACAAGCTTTTGGAACTGATGTTACAAAAATTGAGTTATTTGGTCTTAACAAAAAGCTCTTTGCATGGTGGAAGAAAAACACCGCATTCCAAGAAAAACACCTGCTACCTACTGTCAAATTTGGTGGAGGTTCCGTCAGGCTGTGGGGCTGTTTGGCTAGTCAGGGACTGGGGCCCTTGTTAAAGTCAAGTGTTGGATGAATTCAACCCAATATCAACAAATTCTTCAGGATAATGTTCAAGCATCAGTTACAACGTTGAAGTTTCGCAGGGGTTGGATATTCCAACAAAACAATGACCCAAAACACAGTTCGAAATCTACAAAGGCATTCATGCAGAGAGAGAAGTACAATGTCCTGGAATGGCTGTCACAGTCCCCTGACTTGAATATCATTGAAAATCTGTGGGATGATTTGAAGCAGGCTGTCCATGCTCGCAGCCATCAAATTTAACTGAACTGGAGAGGTTTTGTATGGAAGAATGGTCAAAAATACCTCCATCCAGAATCCAGACACTCATCAAAGGCTATAGGAGGTGTCTAGAGGCTGTTATATTTGCAAAAGGTGGCTCAACTAAGTATTGATGTAATATCTCTGTTAGGGTGCCCAAATTTATGCACCTGTCTAATTTTGTTATGAAGTGTATTGTATATATTCTGTTAATCCAATAAACTTAATGTCACTGCTGAAATGCTACTGTTTCTCTAAGGCATGTCATATATTAAAAGGAAGTTGCTACTTTGAAAGCTCAGCCAATGATAAAAAATCCAAAGAATTAAGAGGGGTTCCCAACTTTTTCATATGACTGTATGTACTTATCGTAAGAAAGGAGTATTTAAACATGGATTCTGTTATTTTTATTGCCAAAATGTTTGATTGCCTTCATGTTTGTAAAGTATCTCTGCCTTACATCCACTGATATCTCTGACATGCAAACTTTGACTTTAGTAAGCAGGTCATGAAAATGGATTAGGGATTTAAGTCTATAGTCTGTTGGTTGCAGATTGGGAAATAAATTAATGTTAACTAAAGTTCAAGAAACTTGAAGGCCCGTTGTATTATCTACATAAACAAGTCAGCCCCATTGTAAACTGAAAACTGTTGTCTCCATCTTGAGACATCATTTGCAGTACCAGAATATGGCATATTTGTATTCTTTAAACCTTACACGTATCATCCACGTAATAATATTTAGTGCAACTTCTTCTTTAGGTATTGTTTATATATAATGAATTGTATTTGAAAATTTGGTTTCAATTTTACATTAAAGAATTTTTCTCAGAACTTTTTTTTTGCCATCTTTGTAATTTCCAAAGTTTAATTATAATGACTATGAAGTATGCATGTGAACATTTTCCGTATTTTTACTTTTGTAAGTTGTACAAGCCAAAGTTTGAATTTTTTTCAGATTGCATTTACAAGTCTTTTGAATTAGACTGTGGTTTTACTTTAAATCAAGACTGACCAGTCGAGAGAGATTTACTAATCATCAGTGTGAACCGATGATCCTGGTCTCATTACAGTACAAAACATTAGTCAACCATGTCGGATTAAAAAAAAGAACTATTTGGTTATTACCATTAGGTTTTTTTATTACTATTCTTTAGACATTTTTAAATGGGTGTGTAAGGTTCTGACATCGTATCACAAGTTTTCATTTAATCATTTACTTCTGAATAATTATTATTATAATTGAACTAATTAATTCCTAAGTAAATTGTTGAAGAAAATGAGGGGAAACTTACAATTCAGTTGTTATTGTATATTGCACAATTAACAGCATTCACTATCACAAGGATCTGTACAAAGTAAACTGGATTACAATACAGTGTCAAATACACAGATCAAGCAATATATGAAAAAGGGTACAAAAACACAAAATGCTGCTCTGGTGGATGTCAAGAGGATTTTGGAAATGTACATGACATATTTGTACAAAATGAGTTACACAAATAAACAACAGCTACTCCATTAAAACTGCTTTGCAACAATGACATATACAGAATTAGAAAAAGTTAGATGGATAAATTATGTCTTGAATTTTCAAAGCTGGCAGGCCAAATTACTAAATCTAGCACTAGAGTAAACTGCAGTAGCTGAATGAACTAAAGTCTGACCCTTATAAATAAATCTAGTAGGAGTTGAAAGCAGAATTTAACATAGTCATGAACTACGTATGTAATGTTTTGGTGCAGTAAGAAAGCTGTTTAAAATCTCAACTGCCTGACACGGTAAAGCAGTACAGTCAGATATTTAGGAGTGCTGGAACATGAATGCTTAAAACAAAATACAGTTTTAAAGACATTTAATATTGGACTGAAAGGCATTGAACTATGAATGAGCCAACACTGAGACTTCATGATTAGAAGAATTTATTTGGGTGAGGATTTTTTTTAGATTTGCAGTGCTCTAATGATATCCTGAATGGGTCTGAATTTTATTTGTTGGTTTACAATAGTCTGTTTATAAAGAAATATATATTAGGATGGGGATGGATGGGTAACATTTGTTTTTCTGTATTCTTGGTTGTTACTTATTCTCTCATTTATTTCCTGACAGATTTGCCACATGAACCACACCATTATGTTGGTGTTCTTATTTTTTAATTACAATTTTGAAGAATCTGTCTGTTTTCTTCTGCATATCCTTAGAAGTTAGGTTGATATTTTATCACTTATTTTAGTTCTCTCTTCTCTCCCCATTCTTGAATAATTCTTAATGGCTTTTTCTCGTTTTCAGATGTGTTAACACCAATAGCCCAAATATTGTAGAAGCAGCCAATGAGTAATTTTTTTCTCTTCTTCATTGATTTTAAAATCAAATTTCCCAATTGGATCATTGTATGAGCTTTTAGTGCATTGGCAATGTACTGTACCATTCAGTACAGTTTTTGAACGTGGAATGAGCTTTTATGTAGCATGAGGAATAAAAATTTGTTTAATGAGTTATTTTGAGAATTTACGGATTCTAATTTTTCTGAAAAAGTAAAACTGAAAGTAATTAGGTCGACACATTTTGATGATGTGCTTTTTGTGACCCTCTCTAAAAGACATTAACTTTTTTTTTTTCCCCTCAAAAATCACTATTATTGGACTAAAGGAAGAATCTTGTGTATAGAATTACACAATCCAGTTCTAAAATGCCTGGAAAATGTATGCAACTATTAAATAAACACATATTATAAAAGTCTCGTAGAAAATTAGATGGCATTGAATCTATGAAGTAATATACAATTCTAAGTTTCTGATATTATGTGTCGCATTATTGAATGGCAATACTTTAAACTGACAGCTGTTATATAGCTCTGTCTTTTGGGCAATATGGTGGTACAGTGGCAAGTGTTGCTGCTTCACAGCTCCAGGAATTTTTCATGCTCTGCCTATATTTTTGTAGGTTTGCTCCCATATTTTAAAAACTACATTGTTAGTTGCCAATTTAATTTGTCCAGTATGAGAGCATGTGGGTTTAAACTCTGCAACAAAGTACGGTAGATTCCCTTTGAATTCTGATTCCTGACTTTTTTGCTGTCAGGAAGTTCTGTCTCCCTTGCAGCCTTATTCAGAAAATAAATAATATAAACAGCTAATAATTTAGTACAAAATTAAGAGAACTGGCTCATATGAATGTTTCAGAGTGAATAAGAAGGAATACAAGACTACATTTTTGTTTCTTATCGTTTTGAAATTAACAGTTTGACCCTTTTTTGGAATCAGATGTAAAGGGAGTTAAAAAAAAAAATAGTAAAAAGAGAATAAATAGCTAAAGTGTGTATAGAGAAGCAACAAGAGCTTGCAAGTTATGGTAAAAAGATGTAATATCCTTGTTTGTAATGGGATTCAAGGTATAGTGAGATGTGCAGAAGGTTTTTGTTTGCACGTAATCTTATCTTTAAACAAATACAATTTTCTGTAATGGAACAAGATTATGGAGTTACTTTGTTGATTTATTTGTCATTAGCGTGCTCACGCTTTCAATGCATAGCGCCTTTCAGGGTTTAGCAAGCAAAAATCTATAAGTGGTTTGAGTTTGATTAAAGTACAGGAACCAGGATGCAATTTGAAGTTTTGAATTACAAGCAATCTTACCACCTTGTTTACTCTTGAATGCTTAGGTTTTGCCTTAGGGGAATGTTTGCGCCCAAAATGCTGGGTCCTCCAAACATTGTGTCAGTACAATAAAAGGTATCATTAGTGTCCATCTTGCATACATTAGCAAAGGTTTACAACAATGTGTGCAATGTTTTGTGTTACTTTACAAATAAAACAAGTTTGGCTGTCATTTAATCTCACTTTTGTAATGACCTGGAATTTACTAAATGTTACATGAGTTGAAGTTGTTGAATCTCTTTCTATTTTGCATCTTTAAACCTTAAAATGAGGGTCATCAGAATAGTTCAGTGTAAAAGAGTTAATAAAAAACATTTTGAATTATAAAAAGGCAATAGCTTCTCAAATGTCACCTTCATCGTTCCTGTCAAGACAGTCACTAGATTTCTCCTGGTCTGCTTCCCTTATCAATGATTCTCGCTTTTATTGCTAGCTAGCCCAAAATGCTCAATACTTTTTTGACATGCTTTTGCAGTTTTTACCCCTCTGTCATTTATTTTCTATAAGCATAGTTGGACATTCGTTTTTCTTCTTCAAATTGTGAATTAGGTGCTTGCTACTTAGTGTGGTACCTCTAAAAATGTTTTTGTTTATGTAGAATACATCCATATATAACTGAATAAATTATAACCAATTATATGAATCAGATATTTATTAAATAAATGTTTAAAATAGTGTTTTTATAAGATCTTCAGTGTAGACTGATAAGACATGATTATCTTTCATCATCTATAAGCACATTTTTCCAGGAGCATATTGAAATATAACTTTGACAGGACAATGAGTATCCATATCCTCAAGGCTTCTTATCACCAGCAGGAGATCATTTTGGGTTTTGTAATTTTTTCCCCCATTTCAATCCCTGACACAGCAGTTAATCAGTTAGCACTAATTATCATATTCAAACCAAGCCAAAAACAACAAAACTGCCAGACTTTCTCAGAATGGGGAAGATTAAATCACCTAAATATGAAGTAATTTGGTTAACTTTAAAGGTAAATTTCTATTTCATTCAGTCCTTTAACAGTTTCTCTTATGTTCAGAATATGTATATATAGTTGTACATTTTGCTGTTTCTTACTGAAATATAGTGGAACTTTATTTAAGTAAAGATACTAACTTAGTCACTATGTTAGAATAATGATGCAGTTAAATATGTCAGAGTTAATAAGCCAAGGAAAACATCATGGTGTGTTTTTGCTTTTCTATATGTGAGTTTTTGCATTTATTGACTTCATTATACTGTATATGTTATAAGATTATGTCTAGACATCCATTTAATGACCTGGTTAATTCAGTTAAGTGTTACTGAGATCCAGAGTCTATCCCAACTGCATTATGTACAGGACTATAATCATCCCATTTATTGAACTAGTTAACAATTATAAAACACACATAATTGTGAAAAGTATAACTCCTTAACCTCTAAAATACTAGCTAATTTGGTGACCAGTTTTCATACATAGAACCCAGAACATTACCGGGTTTGCTGTCTTCGGTTACATATGTCAGGATAGCTTAAAAATAAAAAAGCTGTGTTAATTTTACAAGTCAGTAGTATTCGCACATTCAAGTTCCTAAGCCAAGTTGAAAGAGTTTGGATTGTGGATATACTGACTTTGGAGGTGCCAGTCTATTTTAATCTCAAGCTCTTTGTTTTTCTATACCCAGTACCTTCAAGACTTTATGCTTATTGTGGTGGGTTTTTTTTTTTTGTTTTTTTTTATAAATAAAAACTATGCTCAAAAGCTACATAACAATTTTCTAATCATTTGTACTGGAGAATGACCATATTAAGGTCTTTCAAATCTACACACATTTTTGAAAAAAAAAAAGAAAAGGAGTAATCAATCAAGAACAAAATTTCAAAGGTTGCAGATAAAATTACAGCACTCACAATGTACAGTAGATTGTTCTTTCTCTAGATTGTTTTGGTTGATGC
Source organism: Polypterus senegalus (assembly GCF_016835505.1). Taxonomy (NCBI): domain Eukaryota; kingdom Metazoa; phylum Chordata; class Cladistia; order Polypteriformes; family Polypteridae; genus Polypterus; species Polypterus senegalus. The sequence goes on along the minus strand of NC_053169.1, from coordinate 75,928,205 downwards.
ATTCTTTATGTTTTAATTGGACATAATTCCATCCTGAATATTAACTGTTGTCCCCTAGTACAGAACTTTACTGTCTACATTTTTTTCTTTATATTTATCAGCAGGCTTGCATTTTATGATGCCTGTTGTATACTCTGGAGGAGCGTAGAAGGAGCTAAATAATTTGTAACATTAAAAGTTTTAAACATACTTCTTTTTAAGTATGCATTCAGTAAAATTAACTTTAACCCAACATAGTGATTTTAAAACTGGAGTTTTATGATAATCTCCTTTATTTATAATCGTTGGTGCAGTTTTATAAAATTAATTATACTGTAATAATAATCATATCACCCTGGTAGTAAAGTATTATGGTAGTCAGTTGTGCTTGATGCAGATGAATGAAATACCTTTTCTGCATTATAAGAAACCACCTTAATTTTTCATTATTTTCAGATGGTGAAAATAGGTACTAAATATTCTGGATGTGTGTCCATTAATACTTAAGTCTTTGTCAGAGAGAGAGAGAGGTTGGAAGCATGCACTGATACAGCATGTTGCCACACCCACCACTGAACGAATCACTTTGGGGTCCCAAATTAGGACCTGTACAACAGGTGACACCACAGCATCACACCAGTTTGAATGGATTGGGAGATATCTAAAATCCACATGGAATCAAAAAAGCGGATTTTCTTAGAAGTTACTTAATCCAATTTAGGGTTATGGGAGGACAAAGTCTAATCCCAACAGTACATTTTAATCAAATTTGAAGATGAGCTATCTTTACTTATTCACAGTTTTACACTGTTAAAACCATTATTCTTCCCTTTCTTCCACTTTCTTACTCAAAATTCAGCTCAGGGTCTCATATACCCAGTGCCTAACCTAACATATCAACAGGCACAAGGTACAATAATATTAACCCTGCATGGCACACAAACCCATCACACAACACCCACTTCAGTCAGCTTAATATACACAGTTTGGAGTCATGGAAGGAAACCCTAGGCAGATACAATGGGAATGTGCAAAATCCAGTCAGGAATTTAGACCTTGAACTCTGGAGCTGTGAGACAGTAGTGATAACCATAGTTTGACATCAGTTTAAGAAAGAAGTATTATGTTAAATTTTTGAAGTAAATTATGAAAATTACTTTTCAAATTATTAATTTAAAATTTTATGAAATTGCAAGTGCATGGAGTAATATACTGTGGAGTTATTTCTATCCATATTATTTTTATTTGCTCATGTTTTCATAAATAAATTAAGCTCTACACTGAAGTATGTAAAGCACTGCAGAGACTAGTGTAGGCAGCACAGCCTATTACTGACATCCAGCTGCCTTTTGTTCAGAACATAGGACTTGTTTATACTTCACGCTCAGAACGGGTACGCGCACACTTCATGGCTGCCACACGTTCCCAGCATTCATTTGACGCATCCTCTGAGCAGGTCCTCAGAAATTAACGTGACGTGTGCACAGGTACCAGCAAAAAGTTGGGGGGCGCAGTATGATAAAAGTTGGAATGTGACATCAGAGTCTCTGTTAACTATCTACATGTGACAGAAAACCTCTGTGCAGATCCTACGGGATCAATGTGCGCACTTCGATGTTTGATGAATGGTTCGATGTGGTGAAGCAAAATGCCGACATACAGATGCATTCGTGGCGCTTTATATTCAAGTGTCGCATATTCCTGATTGTAATGACACGATACATTTTAAAAGTCTCACACACCATCTTTTGTGCCATCTTTTTTTCTCGGGCTTCCTCCTGACCTGACAGCAGCAGCAAACAGCAATAGATCACCTCATAGAACACATTAAATTTATGATATTCCAACTCTCTGCACATTTAGAATCCTTAGATTTATACTTGATATCACTTTTCTAATGAAAGTGCATTAAAGTATATATGGTACATTTTACAGATTAATCGTTAATTTTGTTTAAATAATGAATACTGTACTGTTAATATTTACACACATGGGGGTGACACGGTGGTGGAGCGGTAGCACTGCTGTCTCGCAGGGAGTTGCGTCGCTGGTATTCCCTGCCTGGAGTTTACATGTTTTCCTGCTGGGTTTCCACAGAGTGCTCCGGTTTCCATCCAAAGATATGCAGATTTCGTGACACTAAAATGACACCTGTGTATGTGAGTGCTTGTATTTACCTTGAAATGAGCTGATGCCACATTTTGTTGGAATGGACACATCCCTGGATTGATGGATTTAATAATTAAACATCCCCTTCAGAGATATTGTGGTAAGGTGTCCTCAGAATTTAATGGGTATTCCAGGCAGTTCACAAAACAGCGAAGCCGGACCTGTTCTCACTGTGATAATATCTCACACTGCCACCTGGTGGATTCTTCCAGATTTATGTAAAGTACGCATGCAAGTATATAAACAGTAAATTGCTTGTGTAGCAGGGGCATCCACTGGAGCATGCGTCGCGTGAAGTATAAACCTGACTTCAGAAAGATGGACTGTGCAGTGCAGTTACACCAGTCAGTTTAGTGGCAGTTTCTACCCAAAGGTCGTAAGGTTGGCAAGCAACTCAAATATTGTGTGTGTGTGTGTATATATATATGTGTGTATATATATATATATATATATATATATATGTGTGTGTATCTATACTAATAAAAGGCAAAGCCCTCACTCATCACTAATTCTCCAACTTCCCGTGGGTGGAAGGCTGAAATTTGGCAGGTTCATTCCTTACAGCTTCCTTACAAAAGTTGGGCAGGTTTTATATCGAAATTCTACGCGTAATGGTCATAACTGGAAGCAGTTTTTCCATTTACTGTAATGGAGATGAGCTTTAACGCCGTGGGGCGGAGTTTCGTGTGACATCATCACGCCTCCCACGTAATCACGCAGTACATAGAAAACCAGGAAGACCTAAAAAGCGCTGAAGAAAACATGCATTATATAATTGAGAAGGCAGCTAAACAATAAGAAGCGAAGCGAGTGACATATACAACCATATTCATGAGTTCTGCTACTGAAACAAAGCACGATGTAAACCTACACTTTAAATTAAGTTCATAGACAGGCTGCGCTGGCGCTTGTAATTTAGTGCCTGCCCATATAAGGCCGTCCGTCCAGCGGCAATCCAATAGCAAACTCCCACTAAATATTCACGGGTTAAGGACTGTGCTTATGCAGAGGAAGATGAGATGGTCAGGGTGGTGTTTGGTACAAACTCAGCTAAACTGCGAGAGAAAGTTTTAAGTGCCAGGACTAAGGTAACATTAAATACAGCCATGGACATAGCACGAGATGGCACCAGCACAGCTGGGAACCTTCGATGCATGTACACCGAGGCTCACGGAACTGACGAGTGCACAGATAAAAGCAACAGTTCCAAAGAGCGCTGAACAAAACCGAATTACACAATTGAAAAGGCAGCAAAAATATGAAGCGCCTGATACATACAAGCATATTCATAAATCCAACTACTGCGGAAACAAAGCACACGTTGGAAAAGTCAATGTCCCGCTAAAGGAAGACAGTGTAAAAAACCCGTGCATGCAGTGTGTCAGGTCTCAGATAAAGAAGAAGACGAGCTGTTTATTGATGCAGTAAGAAACGAATCGATGAATGAAACCTGTCATCTTTACAACGATTGACAAACACGGAATGTAACTTGAACACAACACATCCTACAAATATGAACCTGATTGAAAGAAATAATGATAATCAAATCCTTGATGACAGCAACACTCAGTAACACTCACAAAACAAATACTGTATATTGACAGTCATGTTACGCTATTTTTAAAATGTTCCCTTTTCTTTTCTAGCTTTTTTAACACACTACTCCGCTGCGATACGCGGGTATATATATATATGTATATATATATATATCCCGATCTACATACTCGAATAATGGATACTTTATTCGCCATCAATGATTGTTTTGGTAAAGCCATACTCAGTGTATTCATTAGATGAACGGTAAAAAGTAAGAGCGAGGGAGGATGACTTATTGAGGCATGCAGGCTGTAGTGCGCCAACTCTATCTGAATTGCGCGATCACATTTGAAAAAATATATCTTTTCAAGTTCTACTTAGTCCATATGTGTCAAACTCAAGGGCCGCGGGCCACATCCGGCCCGCGAGATCATTTTATATACTGTATTATTGTTATTAAAGCCCGGGTATATGAAGCGCTGGTAACACAATAAACTACAGATCCCATAATGCAGCGCTTCAGCTGCCTTGCCAACACTTACGCGTTAATCAAGTCTAGCTTATGATGCTGCAAGTTATTGCGAAGCTAGCTCACACGATGCTGAAGAGAAAAGTTGATTCTGAAAATAGAGCCTTTAAAACCGATGGGAGGCTGAGTATATGTTTACTGAACCCGTGTGTCTCATTTGTGGAGCTAATGTGGCTGTAATTACAGAATTTAATCTAAGACGGCACTATGACACAAAACATCAGGGTAACCTGAAAGACCTGAATGCAATGCAGAAGATACAGAAAGCAGAAGAATTAAATAAGAATCTTTACCCGTGCACAATCACAAAGTGATTTCAAGTAAAGCTGCTTTTATGGGAGACACAAATGCACCAGTGCAACTTGCCCCACTTTCCCTGTTGCCAAGTAATGTTAAACCAAGTCGTCACTACGGTGTTCCCAAATACGCACTTTGCTGATAAACTGAGCGCACTGAGTTTGCACGGCGCTTTGGTGACTTTGAAGAACAAAAAGTCCGTCTACATGCGGCTCGAACCTTGTGCATGTTTGGTAGCACATATCTGTGTGAGAAGCTCTTCTCAGTGATAAAGACTAACAAAACAGCACACAGGAGTCGCCTCACTGATGAGCACCTGCAATCCATCCTGAGAATCTCCACAACACAGAACCTCACACCAAACAGAAACGAACTTGTTGCCAAAAAAAGATGCCAGGCGTCCAGCTCTAAAATGACATATGAGCAAAGACAACTGAATGATTTGATTTGTTATTGCTGAAAGGAACACATTTTATTTATATTTCCAGGTTTTGTTATGCAGCATGTTCATATTTGAATTTGTATAATTTTGACAGGATATATTTTTATGGAGAGCAAAATCTTTTGGGATATTTAAAATCTAAGTTTATTTTTTATATAAAATTACATAAGAGTAAAGAAATTTGAATGTTTGTTC
>NC_053169.1:75885558-75918058 GCF_016835505.1 Polypterus senegalus | reverse complement strand
ACAAGCCCTAATGTTCTTTTTGCTTAATAGTGGTTTGCGTCTTGGAAGTCTGCCATGCAGGTCATTTTTGCACTGTCTCTTTCTTATGGTGGAGTCGTGAACACTGACCTTAATTAAGGCAAGTGAGGCCTGCAGTTCTTTAGATGTTGTCCTGGGGTCTTTTGTGACCTCTCGGATGAGTCATCTCTGCGCTCTTGGGGTAATTTTGGTCGGCCGGCCACTCCTGGGAAGGTTCACCACTGTTCCATGTTTTTCCCATTTGTGGATAATGGCTCTCACTGTGTTAACTAGAGTCCCAAAGCTTTAGAAATGGCTTTATAACCTTTACCAGACTGATAGATCTCAATTACTTCTGTTCTCATTTGTTCCTGAATTTCTTTGGATCTTGGCATGATGTCTAGCTTTTGAGGTGCTTTTGGTCTACTTCTGTGTCAGGCAGCTCCTATTTAAGTGATTTCTTGATTGAAACAGATGTGGCAGTAATCAGGCCTGTGGGTGGCTACGGAAATTGAACTCAGGTGTGATACACCACAGTTAGGTTATTTTTTAACAAGGGGCAATTACTTTTTCACACAGGGCCATGTAGGTTTGGATTTTTTCTCCTAAATAATAAAAACCATCATTTAAAAACTGCATTTTGTGTTTACTTGTGTTATATTTGACTAATGGTTAAATGTGTTTGATGATCAGAAACATTTTGTGTGACAAACATGCAAAAGAATAAGAAATCAGGAAGGGGGCAAATAGTTTTTCACACCACTGTATATATATATATATATATATATATATATATATTTAAAATACATGTGTGTGTTTGCAGCTGAAGATCCACAAAGGATGAAAATGAATCGCCTATCTTGTACATTGTCCCAGTTAAATGTATGTCCTGTTGATTTCGTATGTGTATAGATCAGTGATCGTGAATCCTTCCTTCTAATGGCGTTGCAATGCAAACTTAAGAAGAACGTGTTTTATTATATATATGTATATGTATGTATGTATATTTATCTAATTCCTTTTGTGACCCTGTTTAGCAGAAAAATACTATTTAAGCACCCCCTCCCATATATCTAAGTGAAAACAAATCTTTGCAAAGTGGTATAATTTCATTTTTAATTTAAAACACAAAATAATTGATCACTTAAGTATTCATCACTTCTAGTCCATATTTATTAGATGCACTCTTGGCAGTCATGTCTTTGAGCATGTGTGTCTATCTCTGTCACTGCAATTTTTCCCATTCTTATTTGCAAAATTGCTCAGTGTTTGTCAGATTGAATAGGGATCATGAATGAACAGCCTTTTTTAAGTCAAGCTGCTTTTCTAAATTGTACTGAGATACTGACTCTGACTCTGCCACTCCAGGACATTAACATTAAACAATTCATGTGTGGCTTTGAATTTATGTTTGGGGTTGTTGTCTTGCTAGAAAACAAATCTAAGGTTTGTTGCAGAGTGCATGAGTTTTCCTCAAGGATTTCCCCTGTATTTTGTTATATTCATTTTACTCTCTACTGTGATAAACTTTCCAGGGCCTGCTGCAGAGAAGCATCCCTATAGCATGATACTAATTGCGGAAAAATTGTTTTTTTTGATAATTTTCAGTGTTTGGCTTATGCCAAACTTGCCATTTAATGTAAAAACTGCTTGTTTAATTTCATCAGACCATAGAACCTTCTCCCAGGCAATTTCAGAGTCTCCCATGTGCCTTCTGTGAATTTACTTTAACAGTGGCTTTCTCTTTGCCACTCACCCATGTAACTGTGACTGCTATAGCACCCTTACAACAGTTGTTGGATGCACAGTCTCTCTAATCTCTACTACTTGTGAACGTTACCCGGGCACAGACAGGCAGACATGTTGCAAAGTCGCCACCACACGTTTATTTACAACTATTTACAAAAGTCAGTGCACACAAACCCACCAAAGTCCTGGCCACACAACACCTTTCTTCGGGCTGCCTCTACTCTCTCTTCTCTTGCCTTGTCTTGCCTCCACCCGACTCCAGCTTCGAACGAAGGGAGGCGGCCCCTTTTATTAGCACCCGGATGTGCTCCAGGTGGATTCCGGCAATCACCCGCCGACACGCCCCTGTGTGGCGGAAGTGCTGGCTGTACTCCCGGAAGCTCTCAGGGTTTCCCTGCTTCTCTTCCCCCCCCCCAGCACTTCCTGGCATCCCTGACACACTATATCTTGCAACTCCTTCAAAGCTCTTATAGGTCTCTTGGTGGCCTCCATTACTAGTCATCGTCTTGCATGATCACTCAGTGTTTGTGGCTGGCTTAAACTAGGCAGATACATAGCTGTGCCACACCCTTTGCATTTTTTTTTTTAAACCGATGATTGATTGGATGGGCTCCAGCTGTACTACAAGCCTTCCCTGGATAAGTAGCTGAAGGAAATGGATGAGTGATTTAACTGTTCTCCATGCAATATTCAGTGACTTACATATTTTCTTTTATCCATCACCTGACTTGTGTTTTCAATTTCCTTTTCACAGAGTGTTTTTTGACTTTAAGGTGTAGGTTAGGCCATGATACTGACTCACCAAGTTTAGGACTTTCCAGACATACTTGCATTTACTCTACAAACAATTGAAACCTCTTGACTGCATACAGATGACCTCCAGAAACTAATTGATTGTAATAGTAATGATTTAGGTGGTTATATTAAACAGGGTATATACTTTAATATGTTAAGTTATTTTGGATTTTATATTTGTATTTTATATCACTTTGCAGGGATCTGTTTCACTTTGACAGTAGTCTTTTTCTATTGATCAGTGTCACAAAAGCTAAATTTAAACCCAATATGATTCAGTATTGTATAATAATAAAATGTGAAAACCTCATAGGGAAGGAATATGTTTTATAGGCACTGTACATGCAAGCGAGAGTCCTCTGTATTGCATTATGACTGGGTTAGCATTAGCCACTATCATAATTCTGTTAGAAAGTTTTTAAATCTTTCAGTGTTTTCTGGACTGTTTCAATGACTGCTAAAATTCATTATGATTTTTTCCTGTTCTCATTTACTATTAACATTTCTGGGATGTGTTTCATGAATATCTTGCTTCAGACTATGTCACCTCATTTAAATAGGGATGAGGCCAGGGCTCTGCATTGGCCCTTGTAGAATTCTTCTTCTGTTGTACTCATGTACCTTGGGCAGTAATAGTGTTGCAAGACTTAACTTGTTTGAACTTTAGACCATGAATGAATGACAGGATAGTCTGTTCCTTCTACTAAGCTTTGTAGATGGGATGAAAGCTTGATGTTATAATGCAGCGTCTTTTTTTGTTCAAGCACAATACTGTCTGCTAGTACTAAAAAGGTCAATGTTTGTTGTATCGGTCAGTGTAGTCTTTCTTTTGGATAGCAGTAATTTCCTACATGGTCACCTTCCATGATGTTTCTTGTCACAGATTCATGAACCTAGGCATTATTTGTGCATTAAATATTTTTTAAATTGTCATCCTAAGAATCTTTCTCTCCCAATTATACTTTTGTCATGATCTTTTTTTGAATGCCCATTCCTTTATTGTAAACCAACTAAAGCAGTGTCTTCCATTTGTGCACTGATTCTGCAATGAACAGATGTCTTGAACATGCGCACTGTCACTTAATTTACTAAACAGATATTTAGAAATGCTTGCATTTCTAGCTTTATAAGTTTCAAAAATGCTTCATTGGAGTCCTTGTAAAATGTATTTTTATCAGATCATGTTGCATTTCGGCAGATTTATGTTGTGAAGATCAGGAAATGTGATTTTAAAATCTTGTGTGTAAGTGACTTATTTAGTCAGAATGCCTTTATCTGTTATCATTGTTTAGTTCATCAGATATTTTATGAACAATTAATGTAGGAATTCAGAACATTTTCGAAAGGTTCATAAAAATCAGTCAAAATGAACAATTAGTTTATTTCTTCTTGATGTTTGTAAAGGTGTAAAATCTTTTTAAAGTATGAAAAAACTATTATTTTAAGTAATATTATGACAAATGAAAGGAAAGGTGCAACTAAGTGATCAGAGTGAACTTAACACTAGACTTAACAGCGCCTACGAAAAAACCCGTAAATCCGGCCCACCTTAAATCACTTTGCACCTCTCTGTCAGCGTCTTTTGTCTTCTAAATGTGTCAATAAGCAAAAGCAGCAAGGAGCCTGCTATACAATTCCCCACCCCCAACACCACCTCAGAACGGGCAAGAAGTTCTTCTAGTTCCTGCCTTTATTGATTATCTGGGAGTGAGCTACCCAGAATTGTAAGGGGAAATAATTTGATGTGTGTTTTGTGTCTACAACAATCTATGTAAATCCGCTTGGGCTTGTCGACACATTTAGACGACAAAAGAGGCTGATCGAGAGGTGCGAAGGGATTTAAGGCGGGCCGGATTTACGAGTTTTTTTGTTGGCTCTGGTAGTTCTAGTGTTAAGCAGTTCATATAATTCTTACAGTTTATAGTGCGTTTTCCTTTACCAGCTCATAGAATGAAGTATGCACACAAAGACTATAGCTATAAACTTTTTAGTTTCTAGTAGTATTATATATCTGAAAGACAAAATATGCAGAAATGACAGATTATTCCTATAATCATTAAGATGGCTATCAAGAGTGCTCTTAAAATAATGAGAGCAACACACAAAGTATGTCTGATTATGGCAGTTAGATCATTTTAGAGTCTGAGGCACTGTAGCCTAAAGTAGTTCTCCCTGAGGCAGTTGTATTTATTCTTGAAATGCATGCTCAGGCAGTGTGTGCTCATCTTTTATAGTAAAGCAAATAAAGAACATGTGACAGTGTGCAATCTGATCACAGTAGCCCTCCAGGAACTGGTGTCATTTTTCCACTGTTATGAACTTCAATCATTGGTGGTCAGTTTTTAAAAGGCTAACACAGATTGGTGAAAAATGAACAAAAACAAGTATATGAAAAGTTTTATCTTTAGCTATAATAAATGTTTAAATATGTAAGATGGCTGAATGTGATTTACACATTTGTATACATCCATAAACATTCTTCATTTTAGTTTTTAAGTATGAAATTGTTTTTAATTCTCAACCAAAACAATCTAATGTATATCTCATGTGATTGGCTATTTATGGATAATAGAAGTGTTAACATTTAATTATGATAATCCCTCCTATAGGTGGTTAAAATATGCCCTTTTTGTCTTGAATTGCATCAGACAGCCATACCAAGGTTTTTGTTTCATGGTTCCTTTATTACCTTTATGGCTGAAAAAGCAGGGCTCTGTTTACAAAGAAACTAGTATCTTAATTGCTAAAGTCTTGAGAATTCTATCAAGAGTGTTCTTAGAATAATGGCTGCAACACACAAAGAAGTTAATGTGATTCCCAGCTTCATAATCTGTGTAATGCAAGGAGAATAATCCCCATGGTAAAGGATGACTCTTCAGTTTGCTCATGAGTTGTTGCTATTTCTTTATTACTATTCATTGGTTGTATGATTTCATGTTATGCTTTTAAATAGTGTTAGGCAGTATGCCCTGGTTTTTGGTGTTTTGTTAAGCCCCCAAAAAAACAAAACATTATTACCTAATGGTGGATATTGTACTGTCAGTGAAACAAGAGCAACTCGGAAACAAACCGACAGCTTTGTGCTTTTAACCTTTAAAGCTTTCAGTTTGATAAAATTAAGTTTGTTACAAAGTATTGCAATAAGGTGGAAGAAAATAACTTAACCTTTTTTTGCAGCTGATACTGAAATTGTGATACGTACTGTGTCTTAAGACTGTCAAAGTGTGACATTTCAGAGACCATTTGAAATTCTGAAAAGAAAGGAAAAATTTGACAAGGCAAGGATTGCAGAGGAGTTTTTTGAGTTGGATGACTTTTGCTTCAGAAGGATGCAAGTTTGCATTCTTTTGTGGTGTCTGAAAGCCAAGATTTAAACTTGTGCGAGAGATCAAGAGATGTGGTACTTCTATTACAAGTAGTGGTCAGTTGTAAGGAAATATGGAGGAATTGTCTTTAACCAATTATCATCAAATTATTTTGTTGCCCTCTTCTCCTTTTACCTAATATAATATACATTAGGTAGTTTTAGTTCCTACTAGCTTTATATTTATGAAAAGATTATCAGAAAATGCAGGAATGAGAGATGGATTCCTATAATCATTACACTAAAGTACATAGTTACTAAATTGTCATGATAGCTTAAAGTTTAATATACAACTTCCTTTTTGAATTTGTCTCCTATTGCTCTCTTTTTGAAAACAGCGTTTGATTACCAGTTGTTCAGTGACAAACATGACTGATGGCTAAGCTAGATTGTTTAATTGCTTCTTTTAGCCTTCTGTTTGAATATTTTTCTATCCTTTTTCTCCTAATCGATATGCATGTTTTTTGTATTTCTATCTTCCAAACAGACACCCACTATTTCATACACAAGGCACCTGGGTTTAACAGCATACCGAAAATGATACCTGCAAATATTCAGCATTATTTATTTATGTAACTTTATAGATATTTCTGTTTATACTTGCTGTATGTCACAATAATTTCTGCTTTGCACTCTCTCTTACAGAACTAACATGATCTCTGTGAACTTGGTGTTCCTGCTTGAACTATGGCAGTAAACCTAGCAGTTTGTCACCACATTGCATTTTGTTTCTTTTTCGGATCTTATTTTAAAGGTTGCTGAACAGCTATGCTTTCAAAATTAATATAGTTTGCATTTATGTTACTGTATTTTCTGAGTCCAGTCATTCTAGTACAGATTTACCAGGTGTTGGTAGCTATATTGTCACATCCAGACAGGACAGGAATTGCTCCTTTGTGAGATTCCCATTCAATGCAGGATGCACACACCCACACTCACTCACCCATCCACCTAATATGTGCATCACAGATATGAGAGCAGACTGGAGAACCATGTATAGAACATTGTCCTATGGTGAACATGCAAGCTCCTACTGAATGTAATCAGGGTGGCATTTATGCACAGATTTCTGTCTTTTTTTGTAATAATTTTTTTTAGTGAAATGAGAATTGAACAATTCTTGCAAATCACAGTAGTGTTCATTATATTAAGACAATAAAGCACTAGTCTCACAGAGTCAGGCATATAAAATATGTCTGGAGACAACCATAACTGACTTTGGCTTAAAAATGGATGGGAACAATTGTATAGTTCACTCAGTTTGAAATTTCTAAACTATTTCAATGACTTATGAAGGGAGAAGCTTAGAGTAGGGACAGGGATTTAAATAACAAAGAATAATGGTGTGCATGTTAACCTGGTCAGACAAACAGCAAGTCTATGGTCACAATGGGTAAGCTTCTATGGCTGAAAGTTTCCCAATACAATCCCCATTAACCATATAAATGTGTGTCATGTGTTCAGAGAACTCTACTTGTGTTAACAATAAACATAACCTTTTGCAAAGGAAAAAAAAAAACTGTAAAACCAGATTATACTTTGGCATTTAAAGATATCACTGGGCTTGTGATAAAAGTGAGCTGCCACCAGCTGTCTCTGATGTCTGTTGCTGTAACTTACAATGATAATGCTCTGCAGTCGGCGTGAAATTGAAAGAACTATGTTTTGCAAAAAGATGAACATGCATTTGAACTAACCAGTGCAATTCAATTAAAAGGTGAAAAAGCTGCATTTAAGCACATTGTTTAAAAAGGGCCACAGGAGATGTAATTTTCAGACATCAAAATGCTTGAAGCAGTAAATGTGCCTAACAAACCTGACATGACTCCAGCAGTATCATGGACAAGGCTGCACAGCACCAAACGTCTCATTGCAGGTCTAAACAAAAAACTAAAGTAAGTTAACATTAATCTCTAATTATTTAATGCCAAATGTGCCATACCTGAATACTTGCAGCGTTTTAGCACATAATGTTTATTTGTATGTGTGCACATATATATATATATATATATATATATATATATATATATATATATATATATATATATATATATATATATATATATATATATTATGACATTTGTTGTCTGCTTTGCCCGGCTGGGAGGCCGATATAATGGAAGGACTGGGGGGAGCAGATGTTCATAGGACACTACCTTCCCCAGAGAGCTAAAGGGCAGCCCCCCTGGGTTGCTGTGGCTTCATTGAGGGCTTTATAGGAGTTGTAGTTTGGGACAGCCCTCTTGGGTTCTGTGGAGACCACCAGGTGGAGCTGCAGAGCCCTACATTGGGCTTTCATTACACCTGTGATCCCAGATCTGCCTAATGTGCCACCTGGAACACACTCAAGAGCAGTATAAAAGGAGCCACCTCACTTCATTAAAGGAGCCAGATTTGGGAGGAAGAAGAACGAAGCTTGCCGGAAGAGGAGTGGAGGTGGAAGGACTGGGAAAAGGTACAGAAGAAGGGACTGTGTTTGTGTACTTTGCTGTGCTCTGGGGAGGGAGAAAAAGAGTTTCCCTAGCCGTGAATAAAAGCCATTTGTGTACTGCACTTGTGTCTCTGCTTGTATGTGCCCTGGTGGTCCACATTATTTTTGTGTGTGTACGGTAATCCCTCCTCGATTGCATGGGGTATGCGTTCCAGAACCCCCGCGATAGATGAAAATCCATGAAGTAGAAACCATATGTTTGTATGGTTATATATTTTAAGCCCTTATAAACTCTCCCACACTGTTAACATTATTAGAGCCCTCTAGACATGAAATAACACCCTTTAGTCAAAAGTTTAAACTGTGCTCCATGACAAGACAGAGATGACAGTTCTTTCTCACAATTAAAAGAATGCAAATATATCTCTTCAAAGGAGGTAAAAGGCCAGGAGCAGAGAATTTCAGAGTGAGAGAGAGAGAGAGAGAGAGAGAGAGAGAGAGCGCGCTAAGAAAAGCAAACAATTAAAAATCTATACGTGCTTTTGTGCTTTTAAGTATGCCGAAGCACCACGATGAAGCGGCATTTTTTAGAGGAGCGTCCGTATCCTCTAGGCAAACAGCCTCTGTGCAAACAGCCCCTCTGCTCACACCCCCTCCGTCAGGCAGAGAGAGTAAAAGAGACATAGAAAAGCAAACAATCAAGCACCGCGCTGGAAGCATATCGTATATCATTGAGGAGTTTTAGTTAATACGTAATACATGCTCCGATTGGTAACTTCTAAGCCATCCGCCAATAGCGTCCCTTGTGTGAAATCAACTGGGCAAACAAACTGAGGAAGCATGTACCATAAATTAAAAGACCCATTGTATGCAGAAATCCGCGAACCAGTGAAAAATCCGTGATATATTTAGATATGCTTACATTTAAAATCCGCGATGAAGTGAAGCCGCGAAAGTCGAAGCGTGATATAGAGAGGGATCTATGTGTGTGTGTGTGTATGTATGTATATGTATGTATATGTGTGTATATATATATATATATATATATATATATATATATATATATATATATATATATATATATATATATATATATATATATACTAGCAAAATACCCACGCAGCTGAGAAGTAGTGTGTTAAAGAAGCAATGAAAAAGAAAAGGAAACATTTTGAAAATAACGTAACATGATTGTCAATGTAATTGTTTTGTCACTGTTGTGAGTGATGAGTGTTGCTGTCATAAATATATATATATATATTTACACACACACACAAACATATATATATATATATATATATATATATATATATATATATATATATATATATATATATATATATATATATACACACACACACATATATATAAACATATATATACATACATATCTACATATATACACACATCACTGCATCAATAAACAGCTCGTCTTCTTCTTTATCTGAGACCTGACACACTGCATGCACGGGTTTTTTTTACACTGTCTTCCGTTAGCGGGACATTGACTTTTTCCAACGTGTGCTTTGTTTCCGCAGTAGTTGGATTTATGAATATGCTTGTATGTATGAGACGCCTATATTTTTTGCTGCCTTTCAATTGTGTAATTCGGTTTTTGTTCAGCTCTTTGGAACTGTTGCCTTTATCTGTGCACTGCGCCAGTTCACGTGAGCCACTCGGTGTACATGCATCGAAGGTTCCCAGCTGTGCTGGTGCCATCTCCTGCTATGTCCATGGCTGTATTTAATGTTACCTTAGTCCTGGCACTTAAAACTTTCTCTCGCAGTTTCGCTGAGTTTGTGTCAAACACCACCCTGACTATCTCATCTTCCTCTCCATAAGCACAGTCCTTCACCCGTGAATATTTACCCGTGGCAGTTTGCTATTGGATTGCCGCTGACGGACGGCCTTATATGGGCAGGCTCTAAATTACAAACGCCAGCGGCAGCCTGTCTATGAACTTAATTTAAAGTGTAGGTTTACATCGTGCTTTGTTTCCGAAGTAGCAGAACTCATGAATATGGTTGTATATGTCACTCGCTCGCTTCTTATTGTTTCGCTGCCTTCTCAATTATATAATGCATGTTTTCTTCAGCGCTTTTTTGAGGTCTTCCTGGTTTTCTATGTACGCGTGATTACGGGAGGCGTGATGATGTCACACGAAACTCCGCCCCCACGGCGTTGAAGCTCATCTCCATTACAGTAAATGTAGAAAAACTGCTTCCAGTTATGACCATTACGCGTAGAATTTCGATATAAAACCTGCCCAACTTTTGTAAGGAAGCTGTAAGGAATGAACCTGCCAAATTTCAGCCTTCCACCCACACGGGAAGTTGGAGAATTAGTGATGAGTGAGTGAGTAAGTGAGGGCTTTGCCTTTTATTAGTATATTATATATAAATAATGTAATGTAAATAATATATAATGTGATGGACGGCCGGCATTTCAGTCCAGCCAGGACGTCCCTCAACAGAAGAAAGCAGCCTTTTCAGGGCAACACATCCCTGGGACACTAGATGGCAGCTCCCCTGGATGGAAATGGTTCCTCGGATTCCCACAGGGCAGCATGGGACATGGAGTCCGTCTCTTCAGCCCTGGTGGGTGCCGCCAGGGGGAGCTCACCAAGAACCCGGGGACTATTACGGTTATGCCAACCCGGAAGTGCTTCCGGGACACGTGAGAAAGGATGATGTGGAGTTTGACCTGGAGAAGGAGTACTTCCGGCTCATGGACTTTAAAAGGACTGAGGGAAACCCAGCAGGTTGAGCCGGAGTTGGGTGGTAGAGGAACAGAGCTGCTGGGAATGGAGGATTGGTTATTGTTTATTATTATTGTGATTATTGATTTATTGGAGAATTGTGGAGTGTGTGTTGCTTTGTGCACATTGCAAGAGAATAGTCCTGGACGTCTGTCTGATGGGTTCAGCGGGACAACAGCAACTCCTAGCGTCCACAATATATACACATATATATTATATATATAATTGTGTGTGCGTGTATGTATGTATGTATGTATATATATATATAATGCATCTCAAACTATTTGCTAGTGTTTTGTCATGTAGTGATGCAGTAGTCAATCATTAAACTTGAGCTCTTGAAATGATTGCAGCAATATTACTTTTCTATTTTTTCTCGGTGTAAAGTCTTTTGTTTATTTAATATTTTCAGCATTCATCTTTCCAAATTTATTTTACACGTCTAATACTTCAGGAGAAATGGAACACTGCAGCCTGGAACATTTAAAATGCACCAACTGGAGGAAATTGGGGCCAAGTTTTTTGGAATAGACCCTGTTGCCAGAGGCTTTTCAGAGGCTGTTTTTGCAGCTATTCACTACAAACGTTTTAGTGAGCTGTCTACAGACTTGTTCTTATTCTGGCCCCGCAAGACTAATAAAAGCACCTATGAACACCTTGCCTTGTAAGATTAGAAATAGTTCTGGAGTGGAAGACACAGCTTCACTCTATATGGCTGTAGACTTTAAATTTAAAAAATAAGAGCTGGATGCACATTTAATAAAAGGAGACTTCTTATAAAACTCTGTCTTAAATATATTTCTGTTTTTAAAATTGTTGTAGACATTGCATTTTTGTGCAAGAGCAGATATGATACTTTTCATTGCAGTATACCAGCTGATTGTTGGGGCAGGAGAAGACAGTCAATGGAAAACATACAGAAATAAACTAAAAAAAATTGTATTCTTTAAAGTTTCAGCAAAAATGTAATACAGGTGACCTTAACATTTATTTTTGTTACACCTTATTGTGTTAGGCACTGTGTGTCAAGTCGGCAACCACATGCGTTAGGGCCAAATAATACTTATGCATTGTAAATTTTCAATGTTTTGCAAGCAAATAAAAACTATTTTTCAGGCTTATGTGGGGTATTTTTCAGGCATTTTTCAGTTTCTCAAATGTGTTTCAAGCATTTTTCCAGATTTTTCGAAGAAGCTCCTTGTGTAGTTTGTGAGATGTTCTTGAGTTGTGAAGCAATTGTTGTGTTTCCACAGTGTCTTCTATGACTTTAGTGCTTATAATCCTAGCTATCACAGTGTTAATGAGCAGGTGTTGTCAGCGTTATGAGCACACTTATTGGGTTCACTCTGTTGTGCGGCAAAGGCAGTCAAGAGGACAATTTTGGATTCTCTATGAAGCAGGCAGCATCCTGAAACATAACACATAGTTGTTGGTTAGCATGTACTTAATGGTATGTGGGGGGTGGAAAGTCATTGCATTTTTTCACAAAAATATTGCCTGCTGTTGTTGGTGCAACTTTAAGCAAACATATGAATGTCATCTAGTAACAGCTGGTCAGGAAGGGGTTATTGTGTACAGTGGTTAATCCTGCATGTGCTCAAGGGTAAATTTAACCTGCCCAGTTTAGGGTCTACTTAGGGAGCCAGTGATTATTGCAGCAGCTCTGGATGTAAGCCAAGAGGCAAATGTGGTGCATGGTACACCAATCATTTTTAGGGTTCAGTTGCATATCCAAGCAGAAAAGAGTGTGCTGTCTGCAATTCATTAACAAAAATTTATTAATAAAGTATCTGTTCTGTATTAAACCATTTTTTTGCTAAAGATATTTTAAAACAGTGTGATCTGGTTGCACGATGACCAGTGTTCACCCAGGGTCTCGGATTACTTAACAAGGGACTGAACACAGTTTCTTAATTGAGAAGAATTACTGAGATATTTTAAGTATTAAGTGTTGAAAACAGTAGTAACACTCAGTTTAACATGCTCAATTATATAGATTAATCCAGAAATGCATAGGCACATGCAAATTCCATATGGCGCTATGAGAAATAACTCTGCAGCACCACTCTGCTTATTTGTCGAAACATTTGTACCTGTTTAAAATTAAATATATATCTATAACTTTTGTTGAATTCTTGTCACTTGATTGTAAGCTACATGCATTAATATGCCCCTCAATAGATCTCACTAGAAGAGTAATACATGTGCGTGCACAATGACACCAGCATTCTTTTTTTTGATTTCAATAAGCTGCTTTACCCAGAAGGGACATTGACTTCCTGTAAATATGCTTGCAAAACACTCTTGTGTTTTCTTTTACCAGCGCTTTACGGGAGATACCATTGATTTCAATAGAACAAGAATTTGGCCAAAAATGCACGAAAACTACTGCATGAGTTTTCTAAACCACTTGCTGTTGTAGCTCTTAGATGTGAGTAGTGCCATTGAAAATAATGACAGATAACCTTTCAAGCTGTTTAGGTATGTTCTGGTTTAGATGTAATGCTAGATAAATCCTTAGGTGTGAATGGGCCCTTGAGTAAGAGTAATGACAAACATTACTGAGTGGTACTCATTTTTGCAAATCCAGATTGTGAAGAGCCAGACAACGTTCATTTAGAAACTAATGCCAGTACAAAAATTCTAAAATCAACCAAGTTTTTTTTTGTTATGTAGTTGTATGTGATGCACTGCTTGTAAACTTCTGGTCATAAGCAACATACAGCACATCTGTTCACCTTCATGAATGAAAGAAGCAACTGTAATACATTAAGCTAAATAAACATGTAACATCATAATTACTTTTCCAAGTATAATATGTAATGCATAAATATTATAAAATCAGTAATTAAGTTATATTGCATAATATGAAATAGTTCTCACAGAGTATTTGTGACCAAAAATTTTGCTCTTGCCAACCTGCCCCAACCTGAATAATGAATATTACTACTTTGCCTTCTCAACCTTCAGTCTTTCTATATTATTCAAACCATAAGTTTCAAAAATGCAGTTGGTTATGATATTAGTGTAAGAAATACCAGATAAGTCCAACCTGATTTTGTAACTCAAGCATTCAGTTTTCTCATATTCTAGCAGTCAATCCTGTGCTATCTCTGGCACACCATCATTTACATTATTGTGTATTAGTTTGTGTTCCTTTTTCCTATTATTAATGCTTTATTTACTGATCATCAAAGCAACGTCCTAAACAAGGTAGGAACTAACCTTACACAAGAGGAGGATCAGGCTGATTCAAAAGTTAAATTCCTTTTAACATAAACTTAAAGTTGTTTCATATTTCCTTTATTTTGTCTCTGAGGATCTATATTAGAGAATAATGATCAGAAAGAAATGATTGTGAGGTTTTGTGATTTGAATAAGTTATTTTGTGCGCTTATCATCTCTTCATTAAAAGCACACTGGTCTTTACTAATTATTTATGCAAAAGTAAGGGTCCAGAATCCTAGCTCTGTACAGTACATTGTTAGGTGGTACAATTTGTGACAAAAAATTTAGAATATCCAGAGGTTGGTGTTTAGAGTAGTTATAGCACACATCCATTATCCTAACCCATTTATCCAGGGTAAGGTTGCAGAGTAGCTAAACCCTGTCTAAGCAAGTATCGGCGTAATCCCTGGACAGGGTGCTAGCCTATTGCAGGGTGAATATACATATACACACAGGCCAGTTTAACAATTCCAATTATCTTAACCTGCATGTGTTTGAACTGTAGAAGGAAACCATAGAAAATCCATGATAACATGCAAACTCCACGCAGGGAGTACCTGGAATGAGGCCATGCCACCTTGCTTCCCATTACATTTATTATTTAAAGTTTCAAACGATACAAGTGTGTGTTTTTTTTTAATTTTGTAAAAACAAAGTTTTAAAGCATATAACTTAGGAGCATGCTAATTGGCATTATTTATGTTACTTTTACATTGTGCATCTTGTTTTATCTTTAAAGTCTTTATTTCTTTTGACCCATGATAGAAAACTTAAGATACCCTTTTATTGCCATGCATTTTGAAATTGTTTATAGTATATAATAAAGCAAATGTATTTTTATTATTTGGAAATCTGCTACATAAAGAAACAAACTAAACAGAAGATCAGTGTAATCTGCCAGAAAACTGTTTCTTTTAAGAAGTATTCTAGATATATATTTGGAAAGATGTATATAATCTTTCATGTTTGATGTTGGAAATCTAGGGTTCCCCAAAAGAGTCTTTGTCCTCCCATCTTTGCCAATGGAAGTTTTGAATGACATAGCAGAAAGAGATGGTAACATTAGCTTAATCTTTGCTTATCCTGTCCAGAGACACAGGTGTGTGGGCTTAAACCCAATAAAGGCTAGTTCATGTAATACTGTGAAAAGACAAATATTGCTTTAGATGCACAGATTTATAAAATGTACAGTGTCTTTACCCCACTATATGATTCACTTGAATGTTGTATTAAAAAGCTTATTATTATTATTATTTTTTTTTTTACTTGTTCAGGAAGAAAAAACATAAAACAGTTACTAGCCATATTTGGTGTATTCAGCACCAACGAAGTCTTTTTGCTTTTTTATACCTGTTACTGCTTTAGAGCTTAATTGTTAATTCTTCTTGGTGGAAATACATTTTCTATGAATAAGCTGAATTGAATGCAATATATTTACCTACCAGGTTTCAGAGAAGCAATAGGACAATACTATAAAGGGCACATTAAAAAGTAGGTAGGGTTAAAATTCTATAGTAATACATAGCTTTCAAAGACTTTAATATACATGTTGTGCAGTCATCAGTGAGAGGTTGCACTGCAGCATTTCAAGTGGATTACTTTAAAATGCTCCTCTAATTTTCTTCAGCAATATCTCTAAGAAAAATGTGTTTTGTAATTAATTCATGAAACTGTAGGTTGGCTCTGTGCAACAGTACAATATGATTTTTGTGATGTCCTTATTGAACATTTTTGATGAATTTCTCATTGCAACTCTCTTAGAACCATTTATTCATATGATGGTAATAACAAATCAGTAAAGAAATTTGGGAAGTTCACTTCAAAGTGAAACTTGTCTCATTGACATTGATTCATATCATTTTTAGTCAATGCAGATCTAAAGTTTACAATTGTGAAACAGGCACAAAAATAGAAAAATGAACTAAACCACTTTACTGGTTACTTTCTGAAATGGAATGGCATTAAACCTTCCCTTTCTACTAAAAAAATATAGTTAAAATGTCAATTTCTTGAAAATTATATTTGAATATAATCTTAACTGCTCTTTCTAAAATAAAATGTTAGTATTCTAACACTTTATTTATATCTGTGTTAGATTTTGGCCTCTAATGAGTAATATTAGTGAAATTTCACTGGTTAGATTGTCATCCTGCAACATTTAACACTACAAAACTGCATAGACTGATGCTGACAATGTAGTCTAATATGAACAGGTGTGATGCTGAATCCATCACTGATTTTGCATCTTCTTGAGGGTTCTGTTTCAAGAACAGAAGATACAGCATGATTAAAATGGCAGCTACAAAAAATCAATGTCATAACAACCCATTCATGTACAGGCCTCCTGGTCCTTAATTTTATTGTGTGACCTTAATATTCCCATATATGTAAAGGTGGACATTCCTTGAAAATGTTTTCTTTCCCTGAGTGATTTTGGGTTGATCTTACCAGTTTATGTTTAATTAATTGTCCAAGCTAAAAATATTCAAAATGTAATTATTCATTCCATTTAAGGAATTGTTTAAATTATTATTTTATTACTTTTAACCTCCTGCTGCCCTTGCCAATATTTGTTTGGTTAAAAAAATCAGTGAGAACTATGAGACATCTAACTTGTTAGATAGATTGAAAGAAAGGTAGTACTTTTTTGATCTTTGAGATTAAATGTACTAAATCTAAATAATAGCAGCACTTCAGTATTCATTCATATTCAGAGATTCTCAAGCCTGAGCTTTGAGACTAGTGCTAATATAGATCAGCTTACAAATAACTGAAACTTATATGTGAAACAGGCTTTAGGGAAAGCAGATCCCCTCCAGAAAACCAATTAAAGTTAAAGGGGTTCACCATCTTTAATGATATCACATTCTCTCCCAAATTAATACGTAGAAAATTAAATTGCAAATGTACAAAAAAAAGTTGCTAGTATGTTTGTTTTACATGTACTGAAGATATTAATTAGTGATTATCCAAATTAATAAATGATTTAACAAACCTTAAGCTTTACATAGAACAATTGCTGTAACATCTTGAAGCAACTATGATTAAGCTGTAGGACAAAATTTATCATTTCTGATGGGGTGCTAAATAACACTCGTATGTAAGACAATTTGAAAATTCTCTGTTACGTGCCTGCTATCTGTTACACGATGGACTAAAATCTGGTATGTGTTGTTTTTATGTTGATTTTTGTTCAAATATTTCTAAAAACTAAACTATGCTTAAGTGTATATTAGGACCTGTCGGGATCATATGTGGTCCTAAGGTTTATAACCTTTATGTCGTCTTCTAAATTGTACTATTGATAGTTTTTCGTACATTATAGTTCTTTTCTGCTTCAAGCTGTATCACTTCTATGTTTTGATTAAGCTTGGATACAATCAAACATGACATTCTTGTGTTTCTCGAATAAAATTTTCGTTACCGAAGCTCAAATGTATTTAAGCCCATTATCTTTATTGGGTTTTATTTTTATTTCTTAATGCTAGTTTTATTCACAGTCCCACATAGCTGATTAGGAAACATTTCACAGCATAATTTCTCATTATCTTTACAGAGTAGTTGTTTTTTACTACTTCACTTTATTATTTGTTGGCCGTTTAACTTAGTAACTTAGAGTACATTCTGTTAAGCTGTTTTTGCATTTGAAGGTATTCGTTTAACAAACATACTATAATAGACAATTAGAAGACATTTTCTTGTAGGCCTTAAATTTACATAAGGTAATTATTAATATACTTAATAAAAGCTTTAGATTATTAGTTTGCATGGTTGGCATCATATTTGTTTTGTGAATGAGCTCCAGTACCTTATACCCCTGTAGCTACAGATTAGATTCCTGACTTCATATTCTGTGTGAAGTTTACATATTCTTTGTATAATCATGTAAATTTTCATTACTTCCATTTGCACCCCTACGAACCTTGCTGAACATAATAGCCTCTTATGATTATGTCCAATAATTTAATGGCAATCCTGGCTTGCGCATGATGCAGTGCAGCAGTGAATTTAAAATAATTTGTAGATGGGTAATCTTGATTGCTTGATTTCAACAAACAAAAGAAGTAAGTAGCAGTTTTTAATTTTTTTTTTTTTAAACGTTTTGAAGTTAATCCTCTCCACAGTGATTTCTTGAGTTTTTTGTTTTTTGTCCATAGGAGAACATCATTTATTTTTTATTTTTTTTATTATGTAATTTGTAATGCTATAGTTCCTTAGAATACAAAAAAGAAAAACTGATCACTTTAACAGTTCAAGTGGTGCAATTTAAAGTTCAAAATTACAGATTTGTACAGGCTACAAAAGGGCATTTGTATAACACCCATCAGATTCATTACCCATATGAAATAGTTCAAAATTAAAACCTTTCAATTTATTAATATACATCAGAGAACACATACTGATAAGCTGTTCTTTTGTGGGGTTCACATTCCTGCACTCCACTATGTTAATATGAATTCATTGTTCTCTTTTTCATTTTATTCATAATTATCTAGTCTTTTCATGTATTCATTTTCTCCTCTTCTTTCAATATTACCTATATGTTTCAGCGTTAAATATTAATTTGTATTTTTTTCTAGTCTGTCATGGCAAGAAATTAAATGAATGATGCATGCTTTTTTTATTAGCAAACCACCTTGGTGCTGTCGCAAACTCTTTTACATTGTATTGCCTCCTACCTTATAGAAAAATACAGATTTTCTTTGTTTTGTCTTGAGTAGTTTAAAACCAATTGCAGAATATTCTTTTGTGAAGTCCATATTTCAAGAGGGAAATGTGCTTTAGGGACACAGAGTAATTTTAGAAATTAAGCTGAACTAAATCTTGGACTGTGCTTTTGAAATATTCAGATTTTTTGGTTGTAAAGGCATATTTAATGTTATTTTGTTTAGGTAGTAAAAAATGTCTTTCTGAAATCTTTTATCAGCCCACTCACAATAAAAGTGTTGCTTTTTTTAGGTGTATGATTATACAATCAAGACCTTATTAACGAGGTGACTCTGTAATTATTTTCATTTTAATTGGTTTGATTATCTTAGTATCCCATCAGACACAAGTTGATTCTATTTGGACAATGGCAAATTAGCATTAGGTTACTAACCAGGCATTCATTTCAGTGTGTAAGAGATTTTCTGGAGTGCTTCCTTAATTAGTTTTCCATTTTCTGTTGATGCACTGATTAATTGATAAATAGTCAATTTATCTCTTCAATCTAGGACTGAGTGCATCTGTAATTTGTTTGCTGAAGATACGAATAAAAGAGATTAAAGCATCACCAGATTACTTTAAACAAATCAGTTTTATTTTTCAAATCCCTTCTTTTTCTTTACTTTAAAATCTGTGCTTTATCAAGCAGTGGTTTGTTTCTGGTATATTGCTGATGGGTAGTGTTTATTATGTTGGTTTTCTTTTTTCCCTAGTTTTTCTTTTTCAAGACAAATTTGTCCAAGTGCATACCTAATCGGTCTAAATCTTCAGTTTATAATGTATTCATCATGTAGATTTAATAACAAGGATTGTGTGCTCCTTGATTGCTTTGTGTGTTCATATTTTTTTGGTTTTGTAGTAAGTGATTTTTTTTCTGACTTTCCAAGCTTGTGAATTGGCTGATACTGAGCTAAAATTCAATTTGCTCATGCTGTTATCATTTTAGAGGTGTGAAACTAAAGATGCAAAACTCTCTCCATTTATGTTTTTTGTGGTTATAAAATTAACCTCCACCAGATGGTGTGCATCTGTGCAACAGATTCCATCCATCCATCCATTATCCAACCCGCTATATCCTAACTACAGGGTCACAGGGGTCTGCTGGAGCCAATCCCAGCCAACACAGGGTGCAAGGCAGGAAACAAACCCCAGGCAGGATGCCAGCCCACCACAAGCAACAGATTCCCCGAAATTAAATAAATGTGTTGTCTAATTTTTTAATTGAAATCATATTCAGTATTCCAGCATTTTTGTGATGTTCCATTTTCTTGGTAGAATTATAAACCAACATTCAAAAAATAAAAAGAGGTTACCAAAATATTAAGGTAATACTATTGCTGATTATTTCTACAGAGGTCCATCTTATTTCTCATTTGAGTCATCAAAATAGTATGAAACAACTGGATTTCTGATTCTTACATTGTAAACATTAGTGTAACTGTGTATGGACTGAATTTCAGCACTGGTAGTAATATCTGCAACTATGTAGTGTTTTTAATATAAATGTACTAGATCCAAGCCTTTTTTTTTATTTTTTTTTTTTAAGATAAAAGGTATGTTTCATTCAAGCAACTCTGTTTCATTTTCCATTAAAGTTGAGGCTTTCAAATTTAAGTTTTTCAACAATACAAATCTATGTTGTATGGTTAACAAATTAATATCCCAATATTCTATTTTGAAGTTCTATATATGGTACAATATGACAGTTTTTTCTCAGTATACGCAGCAACAGCATCTGTGTAATGAGTTATGGAAAGTCTGGTTTGCTGTGAGCATGGCACCCCATATAGTTCAACACTGGCTTTATATTTTCCAGCCTAGGTGTTAGGTTCTGCAGCAGAGGAATACAGGGACCTTCTTAATTAGAAAATGATATAAAACTGTATATTCAACAAAACTTTCAGCATTTACCAATATTAATGTGATCACTTAACTATAAGAAGAAACTACAGCATTGACATTCATAAATGTACATTAATTTTTAATTTCTACATATTTTCAGCCACTTTGCCCAAAGATTTATTAACATAAAAAAATAGGTGCATTTAACACTTGAATGCAATTATAGTTGCTTCACATCAGTTTCAGCAGCAAAATTGTTGGTACCCTTCAGTCAATGAAAGAAAAACTCAAAATGGTCACAGAAATAACTTTAATCTGACAAAAGTAATAATAAATAAAAATTCTATGAAATTTCACCAATGAAAGTCAGACATTGATTTTCAACCATGCTTCAACAGAATTATTTAAAAAAATAAACTCATGAAACAGGCCTGGACAAAAATGATGGTACCCCTAGAAAAGACTGAAAATAATGTGACCAAAGGGACATGTTAATCCAAGGTGTGTCCACTAATTAGCATCACAGGTGTCTACAATCTTGTAATCAGTCAGTGGACCTATATATAGGGCTCCAGGTAGTCACTGTGTTGTTTGGTGACATGGTGTGTACCACACTCAACATGGACCAGAGGAAGCGAAGGAAAGAGTTGTCTCAGGAGATTAGAAAGAAAATTATAGACAAGCATGTCAAAGGTAAAGGCTATAAGACCATCTCAAGCAGCTTGATGTTCCTGTGACTACAGTTGCACATATTATTCAGAAATTTAAGATCCATGGGACTGTAGCCAACCTCCCTGGACGTGGCGCAGGAGGAAAATTGATGACAAATCAAAGAGACGGATAATACGAATGGTAACAAAAGAGCCCAGAAAAACTTCTAAAGAGATCCAAGGTGAACTTCAAGCTCAAGGAACATCAGTGTCAGATCGCACCATCCGTCGTTGTTTGAGCCAAAGTGGACTTCATGGGAGACGATCAAGGAGGACACCATTGTTGAAAACAAATCATAAAAAAGCCAGACTGGAATTTGCCAAACTACATGTGGACAAGCCACAAAGATTCTGGGAGAATGTCCTATGGACAGATGAGACAAAAATTGAACTTTTTGCCAAGGCACATCAGCTCTATGTTCACAGACGGAAAAATGAAGCATATCAAGAAAAGAACACTGTCCCTTCTGTGAAACATGGAGGAGGCTCTGTTATGTTCTGGGGCTGCTTTGCTGCATCTGGCACAGGGTGTCTTGAATCTGTGCAGGGTACAATGAAATCTCAAGACTATCAAGGGATTCTAGAGAGAAATGTGCTGGCCAGTGTCAGAAAGCTTGGTCTCAGTCGCAGGTCATGGGTCTTGCAACAGGACAATGACCCAAAACACACAGCTAAAAACACCCAAGAATGGCTAAGAGGAAAACATTGGACTATTCCAAAGTGGCCTTCTATGAGCCCTGACCTCAATCCTATTGAGCATCTTTGGAAAGAGCTGAAACATGCTGTCTGGAAAAGGCACCCTTCAAACCTGAGACAACTGGAGCAGTTTGCTCATGAGGAGTGGGCCAAAATACCTGCTGAGAAGTGCAGAAGTCTCATTGACAGTTACAGGAATCGTTTGATTGCAGTGATTGCCTCAAAAGGTTGTGCAACAAAATATTAAGTTAGGGGTACCATCATTTTTGTCCAGGCCTGTTTCATGAGTTTATTTTTTTAAATAATTCTGTTGAAGCATGGTTGAAAATCAATGTCTGACTTTTATTGGTTAAATTTCATAGAGTTTTTATTTATTATTACTTTTGTCAGATTAAAGTTATTTCTGTGACCGTTTTGAGTTTTTCTTTCATTGACTGAAGGGTACCAACAATTTTGTCCACGTGTGTATATTTGTTAGCTCTATAGCATACTAGTATGGAGGCAATAAAATAATATTATTGAGCAGTGAGCTCACTACTTACTCAATTCTTTCTTAAGTTGTTAATGAAAACTCCGCTAGCTCATTTGTGTAGGGTTTTTAATACATTTATAACAATATTAATCACTGTGACAGGGTAATTTGAAGACATTTTTGCTTATATATAATAGCTACAGCTATAAATGCATATTAACATATTGTGAAAGCCCTTTTTAAAGTTGCAGATTATCAGAAATATTTTTTTTCTTTGTTATATATTGAGAAACCTGTATATTGTACATTACAGGGCAGGAAATGTGATGGATATATTATCAAAGACTATGTTCCCCCAAGTAACTATCTTTTTCCGCCTAAATTATGTATACTTTATAAATATTCACTCCACGTACTACAACATGAATTCAGTTTTACATTGTCAAATTCTTGCATATACTGTATTTATGTTTTTGTGCAATATGTATTTTTTCACCACCCCTGTATATAATGTTGTGATGGGGTCTTATTTGTATATTATGCAGTTAACTTTTTTTTTCTTTTGTTATGTCTATGGATGTAATACCAAGAAAGATTCCTATTAGCTACATTCTCTGGTAATAAAAGTAAAACCTTTTTAGGTGCATTCACATATGTTTTGCAAAATACTTATTGTTCATGCTCATGTCTGTCCAGATGAAAACAGCTCTGGCCCACATGGACCAATTTTGTTGATGTGGCACATTTATTCTTCAAAGAAATTTGTCAAGACAATTCAATTTTCGTTTGGTTATCTCAAAAATTTCCCTTTGAAAAGCATTAGTGAATTTGCTAACTTGTCCATCTTGATACAGAGAAATGTTCTGTACAACTTAAGCTAGGAATTAGTTTACTTTTTCAATTTTATCTTCAGAGTGGTTGCTTGAATTTGTATACGAGGGGAGACACAAAAATAACTGGATTGGTTAAAAAAAAGGGAGCTAAATCGGGAGAATAGGGAGGATGATCAAGGACAGGAATTTTTTGTCAGTCAAAAACTGCTTTATGGAAAAAGCAGTACAATCATTTCGAACAATGTGATTCACTGTTTTGATGTTTTCATCCGTCCTAGACGAGCGACCTGGGCGTTGAACTTCTTACACATTTTCTTGTCCTTCCTTGAAACTTTTGTGCCACTGAAAAACTTGTGTGAGAGACGGTTATGACTCTACACTGTTTTTATCATTTCATACGTTTCTGTGGACATTTTGTGAGAAATTTGATGTTGATTTGCTGTTCTATTTATTTATTTATTTTCACTCGACATTACAGCGGCAACTCGTGTAGCAATTGTTGTACAAATACTGACTGGGCTATTCACAGCATATACCTAGCCGGTCGGCAGTTTGAGAGGGCGTGTAGGAGGAGATATAGTTCTATGATTCACGTTCGGCCGACCTCTAGATGGATTTCCAGGAAAGCCACAAGCCCTGTCTGGTTAATTTTGTGTCTCACCTTGTGTTTTTTTATATTCCACTTTTACTCATTTATTTACAAAGTAAAGGAGTCAGGTGGAGAGGTTTGTTTCTTGGTTAAATAAGTTGTCTGCTTCTTAACAGCAGCAAAACCAAGCAATTGGTTGTTGATTTTCGCCGCACCAATGAGACTTTATGTCTGATCACTATTCAAGGACTGGATGTAAAGGTGGTCCACTCCTACAACTACCATCAAATCGACATGTTAATTAAAAGGGCAAGCTCGGTTATTGGACGCACTCTTGACCCCCTGGAGATAGAAGCGAAAGAGAGAATTTAAACAAAACTGCATGCCATTTTGAACAATTCTGCACATCCTCTCTCTGACACACTGACACCAAATACTTTCAGCCAATAAATAGTTCAGCAGAAGTCTTTGGCGCTACAACTCCTTAATGATATGTGCATAATGCCTCAATGTGACTGTGATAATCAAGTCAAATCTTTTCTTTCTTTTTAATTTTCTTGCTTTATAGACATTCTGGTGTGCATTCAGACCAAGGTGTGTGTATATGTGTATATATAATATTTAATTTATGTATGTAAAAAGCCAAATTTTTCCCTCGGGACAAATAAATTTCTGTCTGTCTGTTTACCTACCTCTCCAGCAGCAGCGCGAATGCTCAAAGCAAATGAGTCAAGTACTGCGCAGAGCACACACATGGGCTTAAACAGCTAACACACGAGCATTCTTTTCCTTCTGCATTAGATAAGTTAACTAATAAAGTACAAAATAAAAAAAAAACTTCTCAAAGTAAATTGAAGGTTAAATAATTATGTAAACATACAGTTTAAGACTGAATTGATTCAACAGTATTATCTGCAGATTATAATTGTAAAGAACCAACATTATGGACCTTTGGCTGTAAATGTGTTTGAACTAATTAGTAACATAGTAAAAGGTGAAGCTGCCCTAACTGATATAAAAATAGGTGGGCATAAAATACACAGTGGCATTGGAAGGTGGGACACTTAAGTGGCTTAAGCCTCCTGATCTCTGATGCCTACACCCATGATATACAGTATTGTGAAAAAGTAAGCGTTTCCTGTTTCGGTTCTAATGTTTTACGTGTTAGGACATAATAAAAAAAAACATCTGGTCCTTAGCAGGTCTTAAAATTAGATAAATACAACCTCAGATGAACAACAACACATGACATGTTACATGTGTAATTTTTTTTTTTTTTCTTTCTAACAGAAAGCCAAAATGCAGAGGCAGTGTGTGAAAAATCAAGTACCCAGTTAATTCTGGGGTTCTTCAGGGGTCTGTTCTTGCTCCTACTCTGTTCAATGCTTGCATGGACTGGGTGTTGGGCATGGTCGTGCGGTCCAGTGACTGAGGAGCATCTGTTGGCGAAGTATGATTCACTAATCTTGACTTTGCTGACGACAGCTGCTTCCCCCAGGAAAGCAAACTCAGTCAGTGTCAGGCACCCCTTCAGTGTAATAGGAACCACAGTACAGAGAGAAGTGTGTACATTGCAACAGGTACACATGCCGTAAAAGTAGGAAGGATGGTCCTTGGGTGTGTGAGAACTGTTAACATTTGAATTTGATGATTGTATATAGAGCAGAACTCACCTCTCTGTACTATTCTTTCCTCTGCATGTCCTGGAGTACAACAGAAACACCACCATGCACCAAAATATGGAGACTGGGAAAGATTGGAGGGGGAAAAAAAAACGCGGCCACTGATTACAACCGCAAGGAGGCATGCAAATGAATATGAATAATATGAATAATGTTGAATCAGTGCCATAATGTTTTCTGAAATGTACCATACAGGTCATAAAATGAATTATTCCAAATATCATATATACGTATGTCTCCGTTTTTTGTCAGTACAGCTTGGACATCATGGACCGTAAGGTGCATACTAATTCAGTGTGAGCAGAAACGCTCAATAAAGCTGAACAGAAAAAATTCAAGTGACTATGACATACCGGAAAGGCATGATGCACCAGCGTTTGTGTGTCAGCTTTTATCCCTCCAGATCAAAGAATTTCCAGTTCCATTGTCTCAAAACACCACTCACATTTACAGTTATTCCCAGTTTCAGATAAAAACTAACAGTGTCAGATCTGGGGTGGGTGTTGTATGATGATTGTAACTGAGAGATTAAAAGTTAAAAAAAAAAAACACTAACTTTTACTGATACTATAAATTTACACCGGCTGTAACAGACGCAAATCAAATATATGTTTTTATTGTATAATATTAACAATAAGAGCAGCTCACTACTCAAAACAGTAAATTTACGAGAGAGCTGGTTTCAAACTCCAGACCTCTGGATTATAAGTCAGCAGTTCTTACCGCTGCACCATGGAAGCTGTCGCATTGCACTTGCACCTTTTGTGAAAGTGTTTATTTGATATTTGGACTTCAGCCTTCATACATTATACAGTTCATATCTACATTTTGTCATTTACTATTAACATGAAAAATGTTTCTGTTTTAACGATGTATTTACATAGATTGTTGTAGACACACACATGAAATTATTTAACGTACAGTGATCCCTCGCTATATCGCGCTTTGACTTTTGCGGCTTCACTCCATCGCGGATTTTAAATGTAAGCATATCTAAATATATATCACGGATTTTTCGCTGGTTCGCGGATTTCTGCAGACAATGGGTCTTTTAATTTATGGTACATGCTTCCTCAGTTTTTTTGCCCAGTTGATTTCATACAAGGGACACTATTGGCGGATGGCTGAGAAGCTACCCAATCGGAGCACGTATTACATATTAAATAAAACTCCTCAATGATATACGATATGCTTCCCACGCGCTGCTTCGCACACTTAAAAGCTCTAACAGCCCGTATTAATTTTTTATTGTTTGCTTTTCTCTGTCTCTCACTCTCTCTGAGAAATACAGGCAGATACTTATCCATCATGCAATACCATCAGGGAGGCGTATGATTGGCCCCATTAACTGTTCCTGACGGAGGGGGTGTGAGCAGAGGGGCTGTTTGCACAGTGGCTGTTTGCTTAGAAGATACGGACGTGCCTGTAAAAAAAATGCTGAAAGGCTACCTTCACATTGATCCCTTCATTGCGCCGCTTTATCACGGTGCTTGCATACTTAAAAGCGCAACAGCCCTATTGATTTTTGATTGTTTACTTTTCTCTCTCTCTCTCTGACATTCTCTGCTCCTGACGACACTCCTTTGAAGAAGAAGATATGTTTGCATTCTTTTAATTGTGAGAAAGAACTGTCATCTCTGTCTTGTCATGGAGCACAGTTTAAACTTTTGACTAAAGGGTGTTTTTCATGCCTAGAGGGTTCTAATAATGTTAAACATATTTAGAAGGTCGTAAACAGGTTTTCAATGCTCCAACTGCAAAAGTATTAGATTTATAAATAAAGAATTCTACTTCTTGGAAATTCATTTATCTGTCTGGAGCGGATCAACCACTATAAACAAGGGTTTACTGTATAACTGTGCGGAGAATATTTATAAACAGTGTGGGAGAGTTTGTAAGAGCTTAAAATATATAAAAATAACCATACAAACATATGGTTTCTACTTCGCGGATATACACCTATCGCGGGGGTTTCTGGAACGCAACCCCTGCGATCGAGGAGGGATTACTTTATACAACTCTAGGCAGCGAACTCTCAGATAATCAAGGCTTGAACTGGGAGAACTTCTTGCTCTATCTGTAGCAATGGGGGTGGGAACGGGGAGAATGGTATAGCAGGCTGCTTGTGCTTATTGACACATTTACAAGACAAAAGTTGCTGACGGAGAGGTGCGAAGGGATTTAAGGTGGCCCAGGCTTATGAGTTTTTTTGTAGGCTTTGGTAATTCTAGTGTTAATGGTGTCTTTGGTATATTAATGTGTATTGCTGCCTCACAGATGTCAGCGTCTTGGGTGCCTGCTGTGTGCATATGCATGTTGTTCTCAATTTCGTATGAATATTCACCACATCACATCCCTCATCTTTTTACATCAGTGCCATGTGGCACACATTGCATAGAGTTTTAGGTTTATGGTCATAACTGTTTTCTGATGTGTTCAATAAAACTTTCCAAAAGCTGTTCTTTTTGAGGCAAATAAAGAATTATGAAGTATCACAGGAAGCATTGATTATTTTCTGCAGGTTATGTATTGGGAGTGTTTTCAACTCTTTCTTTATGGATAACACAATATTTCTGCTAAGGATAGTAAGCATCTAGAGAGTGGTGTATACTACTTCTAAAACATCTGGTTACTTTTCCACTGTGAGTTCACACTACGTTTTAAATCTGAACTGTAAATGTAATAAGATCATTAAAAAATTGAATGTCACCCCTGATTACAAACCCAGTTTGTGTGAATACTGTAAAGTGAGTCAGAAAAGGGTTGGTAATAATATCCTTCAGAATCTGGGAAAACTCAAATAAGAGGTGCAAAGTACTCTGATTATTTTTTATACCGTTTTAGTTTTAAAATGTATGTCTGTTATTAATGTTCCCTACGAATATAATAGTATATTCCCAAAGATGCCCTATTGGGTTGAGATCTGGTGACTGTGGGGGCCATTTTAGTACAGTGAACTCATTGTCATGTTCAAGAAACCAATTTGAAATGATTCGAGCTTTGTGACATGGTGCATTATCCTGCTGGAAGTAGCCATCAATGGATGGGTACATGGTGGTCATGAAGGGATGGACATGGTCAGAAACAATGCTCAGGTAGCCCGTGGCATTTAAACAATGCCCAATTGGCACTAAGGGACCTAAAGTGTGCCAAGAAAACATCCCCCACACCATTACACCACCACTAGCCTGCACAGTGATAACAAGGCATGATGGATCCATGTTCTCATTCTGTTTACGCCAAATTCTGACTCTACCATTTGAATGTCTCAACAGAAATCGAGACTCATCAGACCAGGCAACATTTTTCCAGTCTTCAACTGTCCAATTTTGGTGAGCTTGTGCAAATTGTAGCCTCTTTTTCCTATTTGTAGTGGAGATGAGTGGTACCCGGTGGGGTCTTCTGCTGTTGTAGCCCATCCGCCTCAAGGTTGTGCGTGTTGTGGCTTCACAAATGCTTTGCTGCATACCTCGGTTGTAACGAGTGGTTATTTCAGTCAAAGTTGCTCTTCTATCAGCTTGAATCAGTCGGCCCATTCTCCTCTGACCTCTAGCATCAGCAAGGCATTTTCGCCCACAGGACTGCCGCATACTGGATGTTTTTCCCTTTTCACACCATTCTTTGTAAACCCTAGAAATGGTTGTGCTTGAAAATCCCAGTAACTGAGCAGATTGTGAAATACTCAGACCGACCCGTCTGGCACCAACAACCATGCCACGCTCAGAATTGCTTAAATCACCTTTCTTTCCCATTCTGACATTCAGTTTGGAGTTCAGGAGATTGTCTTAACCAGGGCCACACCCCTAAATGCATTGAAGCAACTGCCATGTGATTGGTTGATTAGATAATTGCATTAATGAGAAATTGAACAGGTGTTCCTAATAATCCTTTAGGTGAGTGTAGAATGCCACTAGACTGCAAGTTAGAATAAATGTATAATTGGTACTCTAATTGGTAATTTTTTGATCTGTGTCAAAGAAAACATAAATCTAATTGACTTTATAGTGAATTTTATTTTGTTCATGATGTTCAAGGCAAGCAAACATTTCGTTTAAAATGGGTTCAGATTAATCTAGTAGTTAAAAGTTTATTCAGTTAAACAGCTGAATACTGCAGTCAAGTTTCGAAATATTTGTATCATTTTCAAACCTGATACAAGTCAGGGTCACGAGTTGGGGCTTGGGGCCTAACCTAGCTACTATTCGATGCAAAACAGTAACAAACCATGGACAGGGTTTTATTTTATGTGTTAATTCACGTTTTATTTCAGTTTTGTATTGTTTTTCATCATTATTGCAGTGACATTGTCGGGGGACACGTTAGTATTTGATTTTTGATATTTCTGTTTTGCTTGGGTATGTTATTAACTTCATTTTTAGTTGTTTTTCTGTTTTTTTTTATTAATTGCCATGGTTTTCAATGGGTACTGATTATTGTGTACAAATGTTCAATGTGTCATTGCCATGACAAAGAGGTGGCATGTTCAATGAAAAGTCTAAACTTTGATTTAAAATGAAAATACCTTCATGAGAGAGGCAGGATGTACACAACAAACAAACACAAGTAATAAACAATTTGGCAAAGAATTACGGTTTCCAACTTGTGCTTGGTTTTGTAGTTATGAATTTGATTTTGTACTATTAATGTATTGAAAGATTATCAGTAAGATTGCACATTTGTATGTCTCATGTAATTTTAATCAGCATGGTCCCTGGTCAAACCAACTTCTAGTTCTCATTTATTATTCTCCTTTTACAGCCTGAATATTTCAGATGTACCTGCTTCTTTAAGACACTTGTCAATCTTATTTATCATGTTGGCAGTTGATGCAAGGATCTGAATGAAGTGAATGTGGTATATACTCTTGACCTCTGCCCACCTGCCTAGTATTTATTTATTTTTCTTTTTCTGTTTTTTTCTCTAAATTTAAGGGATGTGATTGTGTATAAAGACAAACAAGTGTGATTGTGTATGATTCATGAAATTCTGACACATAAGTGCAGAACACTAATTTGTCTTTAAAGACATGGATATATGGTAAATGAGTAACAATTATGAACTTTATTTACTACTGCTGATCTTTTTTTTACATTTTGGGTGTTTGTGAAGTGTTTACCAAGTGAACCTCTCACGATGCAAGGTTTGACAACTGGAAAACATTTCAGCCCAGCAGGGAGATGATATGTGTTAGATTTCATAAACTATTTTGTTAATGGTGGCTGACACTCTGACAAGGCTCATTAGATTATTTTAACCAACAATGTGAAAAGGCCTTAATTAAAATTGCATTTCTAATATAGCTCTGCTCTGAAAATTCTGTTAATTGCACCAGCTTGTGGAGCGCTGTATGTCTTTTTTTTTTTCTCCTCATTGTGTTCCCATATAGGGTAGAGGGGTTTACATGATGCTGAACTGATGTCCAATTGCTCTAGTGAGAGATTGTAGGTAGGCTAATTTAATTCATGTATTTAATCAGCCATGCCTCCATCCACTTTGAATTTGCTTAATCCAAGTCCGGGGTCCAGAAATGATTATGGTGGTCTTGACACAAATCAGGAACCAACTATGGATGGAATGCCAGTTGATCAGGGAGTATTCATGTAAACCGTTTTAATTATGCAGGACATGGTGTCTTGTTTTGTGCTTGCACATTGAAAGTATCTCTATATAACTACTAGCAACCCGCTCCCATTTTATAGTCTTTGTACAGTACTCCAGTGATCAGAAGGAAGAGCATAATGCACCAAATGGTATTGTTGTGTCTATATTGGTTAGAAGGGGCGATATTCTAATACTACTTATTGTTTACAACATGAGCTATGATTGTAACCACTGTCTGTTATGTAAAATGCTGTAGCAGGGGACTTGGATCAGGGACCATCTATGCATACAGTCAATTGAAGAATTTATGATTTTTTTTTAGAATGCTAAGTTTTTGTGGTAGTAAAAATGAATAGGTGCATATTGTTCAATTTGACAGTGACTTACATAGATGTGTTGTGTATACTTTTCTATAAAACAATCACACCTTTATTTATTAGTTCAATTACATTCATTTTATAGGTGGTACTTGGTATATTTACTTCAAAATGTGTACCACAAGTACTTTGTCAGCTGCAGCTGCCGTATTGCATGTTGTTAAGTTAGAAGAATGTCCAAAGCTTGTGATTAGATGTTTTTTTTTCTAGGTACAAGATGTTTCTTTTTTATTTGTGTAAGCGCTATGTTGGTTTAGTGGTTAATAAACAATATTTGTACAAACATTTGCACATGTGTAATGATACTTACATTTATAGTGGATATTACACATTTGTCCACCAAGTGTTACTCATTTTTAAAATTGTTTAAAACACTTAAACTCATTAAAATAAATTGCTTCTTTGAGGTTTTGATCCACAGTAGAGGATTCTTCTACAGGCATTCAGTCACAAATCACAATACCAAAAACTCTTTTTCCATCAAGTTCATTATGTGACCAATGGGGGGCGTTGTTAGGCTGTCAGAAATATTTATTACAGTAGTGCTTTTCCTCAGTTCACCTTTAGATTAGGAAGCGTCTTTACTTATCATAATGGATTAGACTAAAAAAAAACACAAATAGAATTTATTAATTGCAAGGCCTTGCTTTGATTTTTAAAGAAAAATGT
>NC_053169.1:75853058-75880558 GCF_016835505.1 Polypterus senegalus | reverse complement strand
AAATTTTGATAATCAAGAAAATGTAATCAAGGAATATACTTCACATGTTTCTTTATTAATATTATTTGACTATATTTATTGATATTTCTGTATAGAATATAGTTTACTAATACGCCTGTAGTATCTGATCTTAACATATATGTTCATGTTGTTTGATTTAGAGAGTAAAATGTCTAAAATTTTGTCTGTGGTTCTGATAGAGACAGACAGCAGTAAATAAAAGTGAAATAAGCAAAAGTTTGTTTTTTTAATTTTATACAAGATGATAAACTTTTTTTAATATATAATTTTAGGAAACAACTCCTGGGAAAAATGGGCCTTAATTTAAAGACATCAAGCAATATAGATCTTCCAGCAGTTAACCCTGGAATGTTTGCTAAAGTAGAAATCTTGTTGTTTAGCTCAGGTTGTGACACATATACTGTTGTTAAGTTTTTATTACAACTGTGAGGATGTGCTTGGTTCTTTAAATTTAGATTTTTAGATAGTACAAAAAAAACACTTGGTAGAAAAAAGTTAAAGCAGGTAACCCGAGTAGCCTTTTTCCCCACTTTTAGGAGTAACTTTAAAGAGTGGGAGAATTTAAATAGTATGGTGTAGATGGTTTTCTGCTGTTCTAAAATCTATGTTCTATCCAGAGCTATGCTTTTGCACAATGGTCATTGTTGAGGCTTGCAACAAAAACAGTAGTAATTAAGTGTAAATTGAGAAACGGCTTATTATGATTATTTTAAAACTGGATAAACCTGCAGTTCTAATATGTCAAGACCCTCAGACAATAAAAATGGTGTTAGTATGCTTTTAGAATCAAAAATGCTATCAGTAGACATAAGATACAACTAGTGATACAGAGCTAGGGTGGTGCTTTTAGATGGGGAAAAAAGTTGCTGCTTGTCATGTTTAATGGATATTTTTACGCACCTATCAAGTGATCGAGGATTGAGTTTTCTTTCTTGATTATCTGCCTGTATTTTTCATCAGCACAAATCACTGCAATTACATGGGCAGTAGAAGGGAGAAGGTGATCGCTTTTGATAAGGCGCTGGACGGATTAGTTTAGTGTTTCTTTATATCTCACTTTCTTATCTGAGAACCCATCCTTGACATTCTCTGTCAGTGCAAA
Source organism: Polypterus senegalus (assembly GCF_016835505.1). Lineage (NCBI taxonomy): Eukaryota > Metazoa > Chordata > Cladistia > Polypteriformes > Polypteridae > Polypterus > Polypterus senegalus. The sequence goes on along the minus strand of NC_053169.1, from coordinate 75,879,435 downwards.
CTTCGTCCTACTGATTCCTGATTGTCCTATTCTAGAACCTGGCAGAGATTTGTTATCTACCTACATATAGTTTGTTACTGATCAAACTTGTCTGGTCAAAATATTAAACAGCTTTAGGGAAACAAAGTGTGGTTTACAGTTTTTTTTGTCATGTAGTAGCTTGTAATTTTTATATATAATAACAATACATGAGCAGTTTAAAATGCAGTGGGAATATTCAAAATAAATTAGTTTATTATCTCTATTAAATTTATATGTTTATAATATAAAAAGAGTTAAGTTGTTCATTGTTAACTTGTTCTCTTAATGTAACTGAAAATGACATGTTTTCTCGTGTTATATGGCAGTTAAATCACCGGTAGATAGTTTTCCATTGTTTTTGTTATTAGTGCTGTCTTGCTGCTTTATGGTCATATAATTAGTAATCAAGAGTGGTGTATATGCTTATTTCTGTGACTGCTCGATTATTTAAAGGGACAAAAAACAAAACAATATGTGCTTCTAGAAGCATACATACCCAGTAACAAGGGACCACTGCTTGTTTAGTTTTAATCAAAGTGTGAAAGCCGCAGCTTATGTATATGTTCGGCTTTTTCAAATGTTTTGGCAGTGCATTTACGAAGTTATCGTAAAATTGTATATTTGCCTGACTTGCAATATCATTCTTCTTTATAGTTTGAACTATGTGTGTGCATATGCATGGTCTTTAATTCAATTAAATTTGGGGGGGGGGATGACTCTTTATATTGAAGCATTCTTAAGTCCTTTATAACTGCTTTATGTTTTATTTAAACTTTGTAGCCTTCAAATTGATTTTTTTTCTAGTTGTAATGTTCACATTATTTTGTGAAATGATCAAAACTAAGAAATTTCTGTTAAATTGTCATTGCAATTTGCTTTTCCTTTCTTGACTTATTGATATTTGTAGATCTGCATTGGAATGTTTGATGCTTGATGTCTCTTCACTAAGTTACAGTATTATTTGGTAGCTCCATAAGCTCTCTCTCTTCTTGTTGATTCTTTCTCAGGCATATGATGGCTTTGCCACTTTGGGAATCTCTCGATTGCTGGAGCCCTCAGATATGGTTCTACTTGCAATTCCCGATAAGTTAACTGTTATGACTTATTTGTATCAAATAAGGGCTCATTTTAGCGGTGAAGAATTGAATGTTGTGCAGATTGAAGCAAACAGCAGCAGGAGCACTTACAAAGTAGGGGATTTTGAGACAGACACCAACAGCTCTATTGATCAAGATAAATTTTATGCAGAACTAAACGAAGTCAACCGGGATTCACAGCCTCAACCATTGAATTCAGAAAATTCATCTGTTGCCCAAGAGGACTGTAAATTTGTCAGTAGTTCAGTAGAGGAGCCAGAAAATCTGCATCAGGATCCAAATGTCATTCTCGATTTTGGGTCTTCTTCACCCCCCTCCTGCAGGACAACAAGTGACACTGATCCTCCAAAATCTCATTCTAACAGAAGTGGCAAATCTGTAGAAGAGAATGTACACAAATATGACAGCACAGATACAGCACAGGCACAGCCATCAGTTGCCAATAGGAGACTGCTGAAAGCAGACACTTTAGAATCGAGCGATTTACAGCATGTCAGCGATCAAAAAAATGATGCATCTGCAGGGCTCTTGTGTAAAGATTCTGACACTGAAAAACATAGACATTCAGACTGTGCCAGCAACACATCAGAACAGGGTAGGCCTGGACTGTCAGCAGCATCAGAGAGCCAAGAGCCCACATTTCCATATAAGAAGGCAGGCCCTTCTCCAGCTCACAAGTTGGGTTTCACTTACAACAGAGATGCTGATCTTATCAAGAAAAAGAGGGCCACTTTGAGGATGTCTGAATCCGATGTCACATTTGATGGTAGCCTTGTTATGAATCATACAGATCAATCACCTAATTGTACCCAGGTAAGAATTTCTTCTTTAAATTCTTACATTTTTCATGAAAGATTAATATCAGGAGGCTGAGAGCATCTTTTTGGATAGTAGATTCTCATTTTCATATGCTTATCCCAGTTAGTATTGTGATAGGGAAGTAAATTTTATATAAAATAGCACTTAAACAATAGTGTTGGTAATAGTAATCTTAAGGTCATGTTTAGTATTTTATGTATCAATCTATCCTGAATGCTGAATCTGCTTTACCAAATTAGTGTTGCTGGGTATATTTTGCCAATCCTAACAGTACAGGGCCTAAGGTGGGAAAAAGAACAGACAGCATAGCGGGTCATTGCAGGGCACAATCACACACACACACTAACACTCACTTTTGACTGAGCCAGTTTAGATTTGTAAGTTAACCTATACATTTACATTTTTTTCCCATCACCAACCTGATGAATATGGAAAAAAAACAAATTGTTAATTGTTGTGTGTACTACAGTTAGTTTAACAAAAAGTGTGCACACTCACCTCCCTGTTTGTTAGAATCAACAAACAAACCAAAGTCTGCCTTTTTGCTTATCATATTATGGTAAAGTTGTGTACCTCAGTGCATGTGATCTTGGCTAAAAGTTTTTTAAGCATGTCCACCAACCTTTTAACCACTGCCAACATTCTTGTGCATATTCCTGATTGATATTCTTATTGTCATGTCTTTGGCATCGGTAGGTGATTATTAGAATGTGAATATTATTGATTAAATGTGATATATACAGTGAATATTGTGTGGCTGTTTTTATGCATAAACTTAAACATATGGTAACATAATGGTTCAGTGGATATCACTACTTAATCACTAGTCCTTTGTGGACTGTGCATGTATCCTCATGTGTATGTTATGTTTTTTTCTGATCCTCTGGTTTCCTCCCCACATCTTAAAGAGCTGCAGTCTAAACTGCCATGTTTCTAAGTAACAATACAATATGATTTACTAGCACAATATCATAGTTCTTGTTTTGTACCCACCGCCCAGCAGGTTTAACACTTACTGCTAACCTGTGTTTGAGTAATTACAGTAGATTCAAACAATTACATGATTGGATTCGTTTTTTTTGTATGATTGAGACCTTTATTGAAATAGAAATCCTATAGCAACGGTTCATTTTATATAAACTAATTCGTTCTTGGAAATGCTTTAATATGTTTCTTGATTGTTGGAAAATAAAATTTGAATACAGTGATGACAAAATTTTATCTCTGGGGAAAATGTAAATTGTGGTTCTTCTGCAGGTTCCCTCTACCCCACCTTCAAGTATCACAGAGGAAAAGGTAAGACACAAAAAGTCAATAAATGCACTAGAGTTAGAATTAAACAATATTTTAAATATGCTGTGTCTTAAGTTTTTTTGAGAAAAGCAAAGATATTTTTCTAAAACTAAATTTAAGCTAAATGCTTTTTCCTGTTATGAAACCGTGCTTTCCTAGATTGCTGGGTCAGGAACAACAAGTTTGCTTCAGCCACATAATATTTTTTTCATTTTTGTGATGCATCAAACAAGAAAGTCACTGTCTTGTTGCAGCATATAGCAGATATGATGTACTTCAATGGGTTAATTAGTAGGCAGCCAAATGGAAACAAAAACGAAAACAGTAGCATTTCCACAAGTCATTTTCTATTTACAGTTGTACCCATAGTTGTACATCAAAATCAGTGCACATTTACCTGTCTCATACTTGTTCAGTAATTTGCCTGGAGGCTGCATGATAAAGGCAATAGCTGTGCAGCCTGCCTGGTGGCTCATAGCAGGAGCACTCATTTTAAGGTGTACACAACTTTATTTTTATAACAGCTAAAATATACCTATAATAGCAAAGCCACTGACATCATCAATTGTGCTAGATTATCAAGTTAACAATTCAAGTTTTGCTCCATATTAAAGCAGCTGGATAAGAGAAGCACTTTTGTCACTATGTCTCTATAACTACATGGTTATGAATTACCAGATTGTAAACTGTAACAGGCTTACCTTAGATACATGAGATCCTTAGTATTTCTTGGACCCCTTAGAAACACTTATAAACAAGAATAATAAAGGTTGGCTGTTTGTTACCAGAATGACAATATGAATATTACAGGTCACTTTGTTCTTGATAATCAGCTATGCTGCCTGGGGAAGATCTTAGACAGGCCAGTGCCCATTCTGAAAGCTAGCATGGTTTGCATTTCTCTGGAAGAATCTTCAAAATGAAGTTAAGGAGTAGAATATGATCACTGTGATTGAAGTGAGCTTGGAAGGGGTTATGTCCACAGGTTTCAGTTTTTTCATTTTTTAAATACTTGTTTGTAAGTACTTCTAATCAAAAATCATATTTCACAAAGCCTCATTCACTTGTACAGTTCAGTACAGGAGGAGTCAAGTGTTCCACCACCACAAATTGAGCAAATCAAAGGCAGGTGGAGGTGGCATTGTGTGACACAGTTTTTGGGGAGTAGTAACTCACTTTTGTATGATCCGAACTCTGCTGTAAAACTCTTCACTTGTAGATAACTTGCTAGTTATTTAATTTTTTTTTTAACTTGTCTGCATCTGTAAAAGATTATAGCATGGGAACAATAACATCATGATTAGTTTTACAACCTTAAAGCTCTGAACACTTTCATTTGAATTAATACATTCTCCTTATGTTCCTGGGGGTTTTCATTAGGTACTAGAGTTCAGGTTTGTTCAATGAAACAATCCCAATCAGTCCGCTGTGAGCGTGGGTATATGGGTGAATGTTCAACTCACTGGACTGATGTTCTATTAAAGGCTCGTCCTAAATTGAAGTATGGGCTTTTGAAGAAGTCACCTAGATTATCTGAATCTGCAAGTTACAGTTTCTGAGATTTCAACAGTTCACTTTATGACCCTGATCCTGGCAGTGTAGCTTATTTTTATAGTGGAAAAATGCTATGTAAAGTCTTGTTTCATCTGATTGTCTCAAATATTTTTTTGCAACAGAGAGTATTATCCCGACAAGAGGAACTAAAAGAAAGAGCCAGACTTCTGCTGGAGCAGGCACGAAGAGATGCAGCATTAAAAGCAGGAACTAAACAAATCATAGGAAATTCATCCATCACCCCAACCCGTACAAAGCAACTGTTTGATGTAAGTTATTCTTTCATGGTCTTGCTTTAAGAGGTCAGATTCTTCAGAAGTTATATACATACCAGGTTATTTCAGTCAATTTATCAGCTGCTGTCAAAGATCACCTTGGATAGTGTCAGTTAATTCAAAGTTTTCTGCAGCACATTCGTTTCTAATTCCTGCCTATACATAAGAGAGTATGCGATGCATGTATGTAGTACCCTGTTGGCATAGTTTTTTCTTTCCAACCCCCCACACAAAGCACTTAAGACATCAGATGTTCCCATGTGAGCTTATGATTGTCTCACCCTTAATGTATGTGTTTGTCAGGGGGTCGGTTTTCTTCAGGAAAAAAAAGAAGTTGTGAAACATGTAGTGGCACATGATTATGACAAAATTTATTAATTAATAATTTCAAATAACAATGCAATGAAATTTTCCAACTGCATATAGTGTATTGGGTTTACACACAGCACAGTAGAACCTCCATTTTGCAAGGAATAACTTCAAAATTATTAAAATGAAATTGCTAAATGCCTGATTAGTTGAAAATTTTAACAATTAGTGTTTGATAATGTTTATTCTTTATTTCTTACAATAAAGATACAGCATACTTAAAAATTGTCACTGTTTTTTAGTACAACAAATGCAGTAAATTACTAATATACAGATATTTGTAAAATAAACTTTTAAGTATATCACAAACATTCCTCCTTTTTATTTCAAAATAATTGTTAGTTTTGAAAAAAAATCCATCACTAACAAAATGTAAGAAAATGCTAAACACTGAAATGTTAGGAGTTCTGCTGTATTAAGAGAACAAATGTTGTATGTTTGTATTTGCATGCAAAATCAAAAAAAATTATTGAAATCTTAAGAGTAAAGCTAGAATTAAGAAATGAATGTAAACATAACCTGATAGTATTTCGTACATTTGCAGTATGTAAACACATGAAATACAACAATGTGAATATGCTGCATGCTCAAGAAGTAGCTCAAGTAGTATTTAAATAGTGACACATTCTGGTACCGGACTCACCCTTTGAGTAGCTGGGGCATTGTTCTTAAGGAAACTATTGCAATGGAAAGTGCTCTCATTTAAAGATAGCAGCAATTTCGATTTCAATTCTTTATTGTCCTGTGTACAAGTACCATGTGCAATGAAATGCTTGCTTGCTTTACTGCAGACAGTGAACATAGACCAAAAAAAAAACCACACACAATAAATAAATGAATATAATAAGTAAATAAATAAAACCAGAATCCTAGGAATAACTAGTGAGAGTAGCAGAAGTATATGTGCAGGTAGCAGTGGTGGTGACACAATTTTACTGATTGTTCATGAGTCTGATTGCAGTTGGTTAGAAACTGTTCCTGAACCTGGAGGGGTGCGTCCAAATGGACTTTAGTCACTTCCCACATGGGAGGAGGGTGAAAAGTGACAGTGCAGGGTGGCTGGGGTCCTGCCTGATACGGTTCACTTTCCTGAGACATCCGTGTAGTGTAGATGTCATGGATCGCAGGGAGCTGTGTTCCCGAGAGCTGCTGTGCTGTGTTCACCACAAGCTGCAGAGCTCTGCAGTCCTGAACTGAGCAGTTGCTGTACAAGGATGTGATGCATCCTGTCAGGATGGATCCCACAGTACACCTGTAGAATCTGCACAGGGTTGTGGGGGACATACAGGATTTACTTTGCTTTCTTGACTACTTCTGCAGTGTGACTTGACCATTTAAGGTCATCAGTGAGGGTGAATCGAGGAACCTAAAGCTGCTGACCTGCTCCATAGCCTCACCTACGATGTAGATGGGGCTGTGCTCTGTTGACTGTTTGCAGAAATCCGCAATCATCTCCTTAGTTTTGCTAACATTGTGGGTGAGGTTGTTGTCCTGACACCATTCTGACCTCCACCCTGTAGGCTGTCTCATCGTCCTCGCTGATCAGACCTATTACAGTGGTATCGTCAGCAAACTTGAGGATGGTGTTAGAGCTGTACTTAGCTACGCAGTCATGGGTGTAAAGAGAGTAAAGCAGGGGGCTCAGCACGCTACCCTGAGAGGTGCCAGTGTTGATGGTGATGATGGAGGAGGTTTTTCTACCAATATGCACTTGCTGAGGTCAGCCGGTGAGGAAGTCTAGTACGCAGTTGCACAGTGAAGAGCTAAGCCCCAGATCCAGGAGTTCAGCGATGAGCTGGGATGGAATGATGGTGTTAAATGCAGAGCTGTAGTCCACAAACAGCATCCTGGCATAAGTTCTTGTTCTCCAGATGAGACAGGGGAGTGTTAAGTGTTATAGAGATGGCATCTTCCGTGGACCTGTTGCAACGGTAGGCAAACTGGAGGGGGTCCAGACTGTCAGGGATGATGTCCTTGATGTGTTCTAGCATCAGCCTCTCAAAGCATTTCATGGCTATGGGAGTAAGTACTACTGGGCAGTAATCATTAGGGCAGTCTACTTTGTTTTTCTTTAAGACAGGGATGATGGCTGTGTGCTTGAAGCAGGTGGGGACAGATGAAACTCTCACAGATATGTTAAAAATATCTATAAAGAGAGCAGCTAGCTGTTCGCAACATGTTTTTAAAACTCGACCTGAGACTCCATCTGGGCCAAGTGCTTTGCGGGTGCTGAGTCGGGAAAAAGTCTTCCTCAAGTCATCCTCGGAGAGCCACAGGCTGGAATCTTGCGACGCTGCAGGGGGTCGCACGGGCCTGTCCGTGTTAACGAGCTTGAAGAGAGCTAAAAACACGTTCAACTCATCCGGGAGTGAAGCGGCAGTAGCTGTGGCCGCGTGTGTCCAGGGTTTGTACAGGGAGGTCCAGATCTAACTATGAAATGTTCATTACGCTATAACTTATTAAGTTTATTACATAGAGAATTCACAACTGAATGGAGGACAAGTGGTACATTACATGGAAAATCAGGTAATTAATTCAATATAAGTTCATTTTCATTTATTACAAGATATTTTGAACAATTCTTTTGTCTTGCATTGTTTTCCTGCATTGCATTAAAAGTTGCAACTGTTAAAGAATTGCAAGCATTTGATTTTCAATGTATATTCTTTTTCAATATAAACATTCTGTTCAGGAATGCTCCCATAGTTCTGCTCAGACTGGTCATAGTTGCATAAAGAGCTACTTCTTTCAGATCCATTTTAATTTGTGTCTGACATTTGGAATAAAGTAAATACAATGCACCTTTGGAAGAACAATTGTAGGGAGTATATGACTTCTCTTAACTTGAGTTTTGATAATTTTTTAAAGCCTTTGTTGCACAGTTTTAATCAGAGCCTTGTCTTTTGATAAATACAACACGATGACTGTTGTTACCTGTTTTTACTTTTGGCGCCCTGCTGAAAATACATTAGTCTAAACAGGTAATGGTTATCTGTGTTGCATTTTTTTTTGGTACTTAAACTTCTAAAATATGTCAAGTCATCTAGGTTCAACATTACTTATACTGTACTTTTAATAGAAGTTTGGGATCAAACTCAGACTCCTACAAATGTTTTTAGCATTTTGTACATAGTCCTGTTATGTGAGTGCCTCTGATTTGCCGCTACATTTGCACTTATTTAATGTGTCTTTGCTTGATTACAACATTCATTTGCTGTTTAGAGCAGTTTGTAACTGGGAAAGCTTGATCTCTGAGAGAACTGGACAACAAAATGGAATGCAGTAATAATCCCTTTCCACAATTAATAAATCAAGGCATCATAATTGTAATCATGATTAATATACAATCAGTTGTGCAGCCCTAGTAACATACAGGTGTCGCCTCATTATTTTATTTATTATTTAAACCTACCATTTATCAAAAATCAGTCAAAGCATATATTCATCCATCCAACACAACTCAGGCAACATTCTTATGACAGAAAAAACACCTATTTCACAAAATAAAAGTTAAGATGAATTATATTTAAATCTAGGTTAGTAATGTAAAACATCTGTAGTTTTGCTGGTTGTGCTAAAAAATTAGTTTTATTTTTTTTAATGAATAGTATGTTTTGGATGGCCTCTATACCTGCAAGAATCATTTGATTCTCCCAGCCTTTTTGTAATAACTCGTGCTTCACACATGACAAAAATGCAGTGTGACATTGTACCATAAGTCAGAAAGATAATCCTATCCTTGCTACTACTAAAAAGGGCTACATAGGATGAAAGGTGTTTAATTTTAAATAATATACACAAAAATACGTATTTTATTCATTTAACACTAGAGTCCTTGAAGCATTTGAAAATATTCATAATGCCGGGTCTCTTTATTTGGGAATTAGGTGTCTGAATTGTATAGGACAAATTATATATCATTATTTGGAATACATAAATTTAATGTGTGTTCCATGTCTACAAGGATCTGTGTAAATGTAGGATGACAGGAAATGCGAGACAAACGCTGAACATATAACTAAAACAGAAACCTTTTTCATGTTATAGTACTAATAACAAAAATGCTAATGTGAAGTGTATAATGTGTGAAGACTGAAGCCCAAATATCAAATAAACACTTTCAAAAAATGGTATAACAAAACAAATTCACTTTTATTCAAGAAAACAATCAAAGAAAAAACAAATTATTCAATTTACATGTTTCTGTCAATGTGTAAAATTCAAAACCCAAATATCAATCGACACAAAACAGACATGTCCACTTGGCTGGTGCAGAGGTAAGCTGTTGCCTTTTAATCAAATGACTGTGGGTTCCATCCCAGGTTCTCCCCACATTTACCGTTTTCAGTAGTTGGCTGCTATTATTATTACTATGATATATGACCTTATATATAATTGTTTTATATATGAAACCAGATTTAACAAGTTAACTTGTATTGCAGTACAGTATTCATTGCAGAAAGTTCTTTCAGTGATGGGCTGCCTTTAAAGTGTTCTAAATACCTCAGTTCCATTAAGAGGTAATTAGAGATGTGAAGATGCTTTTGAGCATGACAGACTCAGTTGAAGGTCATAAGACTACATTGTTGGCAACAAATAGATCAGAATCCACATAGACAAACATTGGCAAAATTTCTCAGCAATTTTTTTGTCAAAACCCTAAGCATTCCTATATAAAAGACAGCAACAGAAACCATGTTTGCAAATGCACAATGACTGAGCACTAAGGTTAGGTCAGGAGCATGTTTAAATACACCAGTATTTACTGTCTTGAAATCTGTGACTGTCAAGAAATAAATGGTATCCTGTAGGTGTGGCCAAAAAAATAAGATGACTGTGTCCAGTGTTCTGTTTTCCTAATTCAAGGTCCTTAGAGGAAGGTACTTGTAATTTAAAGTGCATTTTGCGTTTTTACTTTTATTGCATTTTTTTGTTTCCAACTGTCCTCCGCTGATCTATTTCAGTTGCTTCTCAGATAAAGAATCAAACTGTTTCTTATGGTTTCAACTATTTCAATTGTACTTTTCAAACATACCTTGTTTGATAAGAGGAAAGACATTTTTGAAAAAACATACACCTTGTGTAATAGTTTAACTATACTTTCACTGTTGTGAGGAAGTTTTTTGTGGCATTACACTGGTAAATTAACTGTTCTGAACAAAAGCAGCTTGGTAACTAGGTCTCAATGAAGGCTGAAGTGTTTTATGGGCAGATTTACTGTTGCATCTAGTGGTGTCCTGTGCTACCTCAACAAGGTAGTATAGAATAATCAAACAGCCTAAAATAGGAGAATTAAAGACTGGAAGTCTGTCTTTCTTTTGTATAACGCTTCTGGACATCAGAGAACTACATCAGATAAAAACTACTGTAAAAAGAGCAGTGTGACAGCAGCTGTGTTCTAATATAGTTGTGGTGTGGTTGCAGGGTGCATTACATAGGTGTCTTATTATTTATAATATAGATTCATTTCCACTGTAATAAACAAATACTCAGTTATCCTAGAGATCTGAACTCTCAGTTGCTTAAGTCACAGTTGATGAGTTTGGTTAATTTTCTCATTTTAAAATGATTGATTTTCCAGTTTTCATTTCTATCAGTAAATGAAATATAAGCATGAAGACTCCAGCATTACAATTGATTGCTATTTTTGAAAGTTGAACTGTTTATACATTCTGAAGGTCTTCTTGTGAATAAAATAATTGATAAGTAAATAGATTAGCATTTATATTGTCCAAGGAGTTTTTCTGGAATAGTATACTTTTCTTGCTACATTTTTATGTCACTACCCAGCAAATAACAACACAAGGAGCCACCTTAATCACCACAGAATTTAAGCAGTACAAGCTATGACCTGTAAGACATTTGAAGTTTTACCAGGGTCAAAGAAGCCTATCCAAGAAACACAATGGGATTCTGTGTAATCTGAAGAGGCATTCGAAGATACTCCATGCATAGGGAAAAGTTTATGTAGCTTTCTGAAATACTGTAAAATTAGGCATTTTGCTTCATTCAGCCTTCTTTCCTGTTCTTCTCATACATATCAGTCATTAATACAGTTTTATGGCTATGCAGCCATCCTTAATGGAAGAAGTGAATGGAAGTGGGTAGAATACAGGGGCCTTGGAATTTACTTTATTGAGTGGTGCAGGCTGAATAGTCTAAAGTTCACAGTTTTCCAAACCAAGAACAAGGAGGTTGACATCAAGAAGAGCAAAGTTACTCTTACTCTGATAATCATTGATGCAATAGTAGTTGAGATGGTGCAATTACGGAAGTAATTGAGGATGCATCCAAAAATAATTCTGGATTAGGCTGCAAGCGCAAAAACCATATATAAGAAGGGCTAGTCTCAACTGTATTTCCTGAAGTGGCTTAAGTCCAATTGTGTGGGGGAATTTCTGCGTGTGTTTCATCTGCTTGAGGTCACTAATGTGCTTGTTATGCATCTCTATGTGGTCTTGATAGCAAGTTAGCAAGTTTTGCTACTACTTAATTATTCAAGAATGCCTGTCCATCTGTCTGTCTATGGCTCAGTGATGTTAACATTTTCTTTGGGGAATACTTTTTATGGACAAGAACAGGAAGACTATTGAAGATCAAATAGAGGAATGTGCAAACTAGAGGTGAATCTTGGATTAAAAACTGTTCTAGCTTACAGGACACCTGTGACATAAAGCAGTCTTATCCAATACCTAAACACACCAGTAAATTTCAGTCCACATCCAATCCCCAGACAATTTAGTAAAGTTTGACTTATATTGGCAAGAAAACTGACCCCAATTCCATGTAGTCCAATTTGCAGTAGAAGTATTTCCCATGCTTTAAAAAAAACAGTAAATATCAATAAGAAAGGCAAAATAAACATCTGCCTGCTATAGTTAGAATTGCTAAATTTAATTTCTCTTAATTATTGCATGAAGTTCCTGTCTGCCTGATCTTTAGGAAGTCTAAGCACAGTTCCCTTCATAATTATTAAATGCATGAAGTTTGGAACCACTATAACTCTTTCTAGACCTTGCCACCCGACCAAAGTGAACAATTAAGGAAGAAGGGCTGTGGTAGTGGTGAGACTGAGCTGCAGTGAACCTGTTTGGAGACAGGAAAAAACTACCAGAGAAACAACCAACACTACAACACACTATTGATCTGGGCAGTATGAAAGTGGCCAGGCAGAAGACCTGCATCAGTAAAAGACATGTTGAAAGCCTACAGGAAAAAAAACAAATACACCTTAAAAAAAAATCATGATATAAAAAAACAAGATTCTCTTTTCTGATGAAACCAAGATTAATGTTTTGTGGAGGAAACCAGGCACCACTAATCAACTAAGCAATACCATTCCAACAGTCAATTATGATGGTGGCAGCATCATGCTGTGGAATTGTTTTTTTTAGCAGCAGGGACTGGGAGACTAGACTGGGTTAAGGGATATGTTGAATGATGCAAAGTACATAGATATCCTTAATGTAATACCTTTAGGACATTGTTTAATATATTCTTTAGAAGCCAGTAGTTTTGAATTCATTAATTTTTTATTAAAAACTTAAGCACTTCCAGTTTAAGCTTTGATTGTAAGTAAATTATTCATTTGTATAGAAGAAAATCAGTGATCAGAGATTAAAACACCAACACTAATGCAAAATAGGCCGTGATAATTGCAACTTGTAGTCACAGCGAGAAGACATTTGACAAATGAGAGGAGACCAATCAGTCCATCAAGCCTGTTTGTTTAGCTAATAGCTAAGCTGTCCCAATATCTCATCCAAAATTTTTCTTAAAGGTTGTCACGGTTTCTGCTTTAATTACATGGCTTGGTAGTTTGTTCGATAGCCCCACAAATAGTGGCATATAGAAGTGCTTCCTGTCTTCAATTTTAAAAGCATTTCCCCTTAGTATTTTAATTGTTTAATATTTGATAAACTTTTTACTCCATATAATCAAACAATATAGTATGAAAACATATACAGTACATTGAATATAGTGCACATAATATGCCTCTCAAACATTCAATTTAATGTAATTCTTACTGTAGTGGGGTCAAGATTGTAACAGACTGAACAGGAGAAACTAGACACCAGCCTTTCCTGTGTAAGACTGTGATTTTCAAGTTTCCTCTAGCCACAGCTAATATCCTCTAAAGAAGCTATGACACCTCAACTAGGCCATCTTGATCTGAAGCCAAGGTATAAATGTTGTACTTCAAGATTCTCCTAGAGTATTGGTTTACTCACTTCATTACAATGGAATTCATAGCACACATTATAAACTCTTACATCTATAACCTTGTTATTTTGGTAACTACTCTAAGTTTCTGGCCATCACAATACAGATTAAATATACTACGGCTTTTAGTACTGCTGAGACTCCACAAAACTTCTTGTCAGCTACTCTGTTTGGTTGGAAATGCCTTTACATGTAAACCTGCAGTGCAACAGACCAGATCTGACCATATCTTACTTCCATCTACAAGCCTGAGATTGCCAGTATCAGCTCTCATATTCAAGCCCAGAGTTCTTAAGGGAGGGTTATTGTTTGTTTACTGTAGTATTTATAGTGTTGGCTCTGAGGCTAAGGATCTGTGCTGGTATATGGAAGTTTGCCAGTTCAAATACTGTTACTGCCAGAAGGGATCTTACTCCATTGGGCCTTTGAGTAAGACCCTTAATCTGAAAATTGCTCCAGTGGTGCTGTACAGTGGCTGACACTGTGTTCTGACCCCCAAAGGTCTTATTAAAAGTTAATTTCTTCTTGGGGTAATTTGCTACAGTGTATCAAATACCTTTCTATATATTGTCAACGGCACCCGGGCACAGACAGGCAGACATCTTGTTTTGCACAACCACCACACGTTTATTTACAAGTATTTTGTCACTAAGACACAGTCCACTGGTCACACAGACCTCAATTATGGTCACTCAGACCTCAGACACGTGCACAAACCCCAAATCACACACAAAGTACTGGCCACAATGCCTTTTCTTCGGGCCACCTCCACTCTCCACTGCTTCGTCCTCCTTCCACCCGACTCTAGCCTCGAACAAATGGAGACGGCCCCTTTTATAGATGACCCGGATGAGCACCTGGTGTTCCCGGCATTCCTCCTCTGGCCACGCCCCAGCGTGGCGGAAGTGCCGGCTGTCCTCCCGGCTGCTCTCCGGGCGCCATCATAAATCTTCCCCCCAGCACTTCCTGGTGTGGCGGAAGTGCTGGGTTAACAGGTCCCAAGGCATTGGGGCCTCCTGGCGGTGACCACGGGCCCCTACAGGGAAAGGCTTCCATGCCCTTGACCCGTGGCCCCAAAGCAACCGAAGGCGAACCCCGTGATCCAGGCAGGGCGCTGACCCTCTTCCGGTCCCTCCTGGCGTCCCGGCCGGGTCATGGCCCCTGGCATCCCTGACAATATAAATATATATATATATATACTAATAAAAGGCAAAGCCCTCACTCACTGACTCATCACTAATTCTCCAACTTCCCGTGTGGGTGGAAGGCTGAAATTTGGCAGGTTCATTCCTTACAGCTTCCTTACAAAAGTTGGGCAGGTTTTATATCGAAATTCTACGCGTAATGGTCATAACTGGAAGCAGTTTTTCTCCATTTACTGTAATGGAGATGAGCTTCAACGCCGTGGGGCGGAGTTTCGTGTGACATCATCACGCCTCCCGTAATCACGCAGTACATAGAAAACCAGGAAGACCTAAAAAGCGCTGAAGAAAACATGCATTATATAATTGAGAAGGCAGCGAAACAATAAGAAGCGAGCGAGTGACATATACAACCATATTCATGACTTCTGCTACTTGGAAACAAAGCACGATGTAAACCTACACTTTAAATTAAGTTCATAGACAGGCTGCGCTGGCGTTTGTAATTTAGTGCCTGCCCATATAAGGCCGTCCGTCAGCGGCAATCCAATAGCAAACTCCACTAAATATTCACGGGTTAAGGACTGTGCTTATGCAGAGGAAGATGACATGGTCAGGGTGGTGTTTGGTACAAACTCAGCGAAACTGCGAGAGAAAGTTTTAAGTGCCAGGACTAAGGTAACATTAAATACAGCCATGGACATAGCGAGATGGCACCAGCACAGCTGGGAAACTTCGATGCATGTACACGAGCGGCTCACGTGAACTGGCGCAGTGCACAGATAAAAGCAACAGTTCCAAAGAGCTGAACAAAACCGAATTACACAATTGAAAAGGCAGCAAAAATATGAAGCGTCTCATACATACAAGCATATTCATAAATCCAAAACAAAGCACACGTTGGAAAAAGTCAATGTCCGCTAAAGGAAGACAGTGTAAAAAACCCGTGCATGCAGTGTGTCAGGTCTCAGATAAAGAAGAAGGCGAGCTGTTTATTGATGCAGTAAGAAAGCGAATCGATGAATGAAACCTGTCATCTTTACAGCGATTGACAAACACGGAATGTAACTTGAACACAACACATCCTACAAATACGAACCTGATTGAAAGAAATAATGATAATCAAATCCTTGATGACAGCAACACTCAGTAACACTCACAAAACAAATACTGTATATTGACAGTCATGTTACGTTATTTTTAAAATGTTCCCTTTTCTTTTCATAGCTTTTTAACACACTACTTCTCGCTGCGATCGGGTATATATATATGTATATATATATAACCCGATCTACATACTCGAATAATGGATACTTTATTAGCCATCAATGATTGTTTTGGTAAAGCCATACTCAGTGTATTCATTAGATGAGCGGTAAAAAGTAAGAGCGAGGAAGGATGACTTATTGAGGCATGCAGGCTGTAGTCTTGGCGTCAACTCTATCTGAATTGCGATCACATTTGAAAAATATATCTTTTCAAGTTCTATTTAGTCCATATGTGTCAAACTCAAGGGCGCGGGCCACATCCGCCCGGCGTGTAATTATATCCGCCCGAGATCATTTTATATACTGTATTATTGTTATTAAAGCCCGGGTATATGAAGCGCTGGTAACACAATAAACTACAGATCCCATAATGCAGCGCTTCAGCTGCCTTGCCGAACACTTACTGAGTTAATCAAGTTATTGCGAAGCTAGCTCACACGATGCTGAAGAGAAAAGTTGATTCTGAAAATAGAGCCTTTAAAAACCGATGGGAGGCTGAGTATATGTTTACTAAACCCGTGTGTCTCATTTGTGGAGCTAATGTGGCTGTAATTACAGAATTTAATCTAAGGCGGCACTACGAGACAAAACATCAGGTTAACCTGAATGCAATGCAGAAGATACAGAAAGCAGCATAATTAAATAAGAATCTGACACTTCAGCGGACGTTTTAACCCGTGCACAATCACAAAGTGATTTCAAGTGAAGCTGCTTTTATGGGAGACACAAATGCACCAGTGCACCTTGCCTCACTTTCCCTGTTGCCAAGTAATGTTAAACCAAGTCGTCACTACGGTGTTCCCAAATCGCACTTTGCTGATAAACTGGCGCACTGAGTTTGCGCGCGCTTTGGTGACTTTGAAGAACAAAAAGTCCGTCTACATGCGGCTCGAACCTTGTGCATGTTTGGTAGCACATATCTGTGTGAGAAGCTCTTCTCAGTGATAAAGACTAACAAAACAGCACACAGGAGTCGCCTCACTGATGAGCACCTGCAATCCATCCTGAGAATCTCCACAACACAGAACCTCACACCAAACAGAAACGAACCTGTGGCCAAAAAAAGATGCCAGGCGTCCAGCTCTAAAATGACATATGAGCAAAGAAACTGAATGATTTGATTTGTTATTGCTGAAAGAACACATTTCATTTATATTTCTAGGTTTTGTTATGCAGCATGTTCATATTTGAATTTGTATCATTTTGACAGGATATATTTTTATGGAGAGCAAAATCTTTTGGGATATTTAAAATCTAAGTTTATTTTTTATATAAAATTACATAAGAGTAAAGAAATGTGAATGTTTGTTCTTTTAACGTTTACTTTATTTCTAACTTGTATAATTTAGACAGGATAAATTTTTATGGAGAGCAAAATATTATAAGTTGTTTAAGGTTTGAGTTGATTTATTCACGAATAATATTCCTGTCTGTTTTTACCATTCCTACCAAAGATATTTCTGTCGACTAAATAAAAATTCCTTCTATTTAAAATTTAAATAGAACTTGAACAAATCGATAGTTCATAATATCCACGCAGACTTGCGTAAGGCGGGAGTTATCCGTTTTAACAAGCAGCGTATTGCACTGATCTGAAATAGCTGTGTGTGTATATATGTAGATATGTATGTATATGTATATATATGTTTATATATGTGTGTGTGTATGTATATATATATATATATATGTATTTGTGTGTCTATGTATGTATGTGTGTATGTATTTATGTGTGTGTGTATATGTATGTGTATATATGTAGATATATATATATGTATATATATATATGTGTATATGTATAGATATGTATATATATATATGTTTATGTATGTGTGTGTAAATATATATATATATATATATGACAACAACACTCATCACTCACAACAGTGACAAAACAATTACATTGACAATCATGTTACGTTATTTTCAAAATGTTTCCTTTTCTTTTTCATTGCTTTTTAACACACTACTTCTCCGCTGCGAAGCGCGGGTATTTTACTATATATATATATATATATGTATTTGTGTGTATATATGTGTGTGTATGTATGTATATGTGTGTATATATGTGTATATGTATAGATATGTATATATATATATATACATGTTTATGTGTGTGTGTATATATATATATATATATATATATATATATATATATATATATATATATATATATATATATATATATATATGACAACAACACTCATCACTCACAACAGTGACAAAACAATTACATTGACAATCAGGTTACGTTATTTTCAAAATGTTTCCTTTTCTTTTCATTGCTTCTTTAACACACTACTTCTCCGCTGCGAAGCGCGGGTATTTTGCTAGTATATAATATAGCCATGGCCGAAATTATTGGCACCCCTGGAATCTTCCCAGAAAATTGTTGCAATTACAAATGTCTTGGTATAGATCTGTTTATTTCCTTTATGTGCATTGGAACAACACAAAAAACAGAGAAAAAAAAAAGCCAAATCTGATATCATGTCACACAGAACTCTTGTCTGTGTCTAATCTTGTCTGAAATCTCACAGCTTAGATCGCTGCTGTCATAATCGGTTTGAGTTTCACGGTTTGTTTCAATTACGACAGTATTTGCAGGACTTGTGTTGAAGTGATATTCGGCATCTGTCAAGCGTTGTAAGCATACAACCGGTTTCATCGATAACTTCACATCCAGCTTTTGAGAGTTTAAACATTCATAAACATCAAAGTGTCCACTACTGAAATTGTCATCTGTGAATCTAAGATGTTTAAGAGACATTTTCAGTTGTCGAAAGGTGTAAAATATTTGGCCATTTCGGTACACTTGAAAGCGACAACCGAACAATTCAGCGGCAGCCATCAACTCACATGCAGAACCATAGGTGAAGGGCTTAAGCATTTCACTCTTATAGTGCTCATGTGTAGTATAATTATCTCCTGTACCGTCATCAGTCCACACCTTGAACCTGTCCCAGTCATCCATCCATCCATTTTCTAACCCGCTGAATCCGAATACAGGGTCACGGGGGGTCTGCTGGAGCCAATCCCAGCCAACACAGGGCACAAGGCAGGAACCAATCCTGGGCAGGGTGCCAACCCACCGCAGCCTGTCCCAGTCATTCAATATATAAGACACAATGTTCCCTTGGATATCAAGAGTGAGCCTGATATGGCCGTGCAATACGTAACAAAGAGAATGGAAAAGGCTGGTGCCATCTCCGGGCATGGAAACCACTCGGTAAGTGACAGTTCTTTGATCGATGGTGATCACCTTGATAGACATGTTAATGGGGGTACGGTTTGAACGATAAAGGAAATGGGTACCTAAACGATGTTAAGTAAGTCTAAAATACCTACACAGTAACTATAATCGTAATAAACGAACAATAAAACAACGACGAAGCCGTGAATTAAATAAAAAGGCTGTAGTTATCAGCAGGGAGACATGAATCCCGTGGCGAATCAAGGAAGGGAATGTAGAGACTGGAGCGACCGATGGCCTTATATAGGCAGGCAGCCAACAACGTGGGAGGCGTTGGGATGGGGGACCCAACACCGCCTCACATGGTGACCTAACTGCAGGCTATGGACGTATATATGTACGTAAGTAGGATTCAGTTAGTGCTGGGAACCCGCAAACCAAATTTCTTGAAGATGGGCCCATAAGTAACAAAGACCATTGGAAAGTTCAATATGGCAGCTGACAGTGGTGTCATACCACCAAAATAAGTACGTAAATTGGTTTCGGTTAGCGCAGTGAAGCTGCCTACCAAATTTCATGAAGATGGGGCCAACTGCAACTGTACTAAAACAAAGAACTCAGTATTCTAAACTCTTTGTTAGTGTAGCTCTCATGTAGGAAAACAACTAAGCAGATCCAAAATATTTAAAGAAAAGATGTGTAAACACAAGTAAATTGAGTGCAATTCAAATAGATCATTCTGCATTTTTGGAGCAAGAGCAAAGAAACATTATCCAGTTTGGGAACTAATGTACATTTGAGTAGAATTAACATGGGTAAATGATATGGGTGAGTTTTCTAATACCAGTGTTACACACAGAATTGGAAAATGTGAAAAAAATATATTCCATACATGAATCATACATGACTAAATAATAATTTTCTGTTTGAGTAGAATCTTTTAGTATTCTTTACACCTCTGTCAATAAGTTGGTCTATAATCCAAAGCATTAAATTATGGAGTTTATCTTTAAGTGCAAATATGTTACTTGTTTATTTAACAGAACTGTAGGATAAAATGATGGCAAAATCTTGAAGTCATTCTCCACTTTCCAAAATTCACCTCACTACCATCTCTTTCCATATTCTACTCCCATTAGAGACAGAAGAATCATTAATTGAGATGTCAATAAGAAAATTAAACATGTCTCTTGATGAAAAAAGGATCTAGTACAATCATTTTACATTTTTTGGTAGATAAAGTGAATAATTTCCTTCTTTTAGGTAATTATTAATTTCACTGTAGTATTTACCTCATCATGACTTGAAACAGGGCTCTAATGGATTTAGTAGGATTTATTACTTTCTTCTGTTTATTTCCTTTACCAATTTTGTCCAAATGCAATCTTGCAACCATGTCATAGTGCATACACCAGATGGATGGATAATTATACAAGCAATTCAAATTAAATGCCATTTACATTTCTGGGGCAATTGTATTATTCACATTTACCTTTTTACAGTAGTTTGAATGGTTAAGGCATTTCAGCCACAGTGCAGACCCTTTTGTGTGATTAGTTCATCAAACTATGTAAAACATGACAATCATAGCTAAAAGCCATCATTATGTCTCAACCATATCCTTGTAAGCTAAAGTTGATTCTTCTTTCCAGTAAAAAGGTATTGCCCCCAAGTTTTTTTTTTCTTCTTCTAAGTAAATACAAGGCAAATATAAGATATAAAATATATATTCATTTATTCATTCATATCTGACCTGCTTGTTCTATTTTAGGGACTCTGGTAGTCTGAGCTTAATTTAGTAGCTTTAGGCATGTCAGTCTTGGTTAGATCAGCTGGTATCAGATGTAAAGAGCAAAGAGTGTAAGCCCAATGCAATGGTAATAGGACTCTGAAGCTTTGGCTGCAGTTTTTCTTGGGCAAATCATAACAAAAAAAATTTACACAAAAACCTGACAAAAGTTTTCAAGTTACACTTATTGATTGTGCCTGTATTTCACTCTGTGAAGGAAACTTCAAAATATAAAAAAAAATCTAAGTGTAAAATCTGTCCTTAACCAGTTTCCATCTGTGTCCCAGTTTTCTTGAACTAATTCCTTTAAACGGTTAATTTATGTTGCCAACTAATCTTCATTTGTTTAAAATTAAAATGTTCAGCCTTTGCTCACAGCTTATACCTCACAGTCCCAGTAACAAGTCTATTTGTTTTCCTGTGGCCTTTCTCTAGTGCTGACATGTCTTTTTTGTCAACTGGTGACCAAAACTGCATACAGTACTCCAGTTGAGGCCTCACAAGAGGGTTAAACTTATATGTAAACCTCCATGGACTTATGCTGTCTAATGTGTGAAGTACAACATAACATCCAATTAGCATTCTTAATCGCTTATGTACACTGTCAGCATGTAATAATGAAAAATCCACTGTGGACCTATTGAGATCCTTGTCATAAGATGTGTTTTCAAGTTTCAAACTTCTCATTGCAATATCATATATAAAATATTTAGTTTCTGTGTGTAATATATTTATTTCGATTACATGAAATCTGTCCAAGCCTGTATTTTGTTTTGGTTCCTTTGTAATAAATCAATTTATACTACGTTGTCTACCATTTCATCTCCTTTAGTATCATCTACAAACGTAACCAGCTTACAACTCATATTATTATCAAGATTGTTTGTATATTTTATACATGTTAAACAGAACTTTAGCAGTCATCCCTCAGTGACACCACTTCAAAAATCCACTCTTTGCTTCTACTATTTAAGTCAATTTTGTACCCATCTACACACTCTACCCAGAATTCCCAGTTTTCTTTAATTGAACACTAGCCTATCAAATGATAGCTTTTCAAAAACTCTCTTAAAGTCAACATAAATAATACCATACACACCTCTGTGGTCATAAGCTTTTGTGCTTTCTCATAGAACTCCTATGTATTAGTGAAGCATCCTCCGTATCTAAATCTGTGTTAATTAACATTTAATTGATACACCTCTTTTTACCATGAAACACTCAATCTTTCCTTAATACTTGCTTCCATTTATTTACCCATGATGGATGTTAAGCTCTCTGGCATACTGTTACTTGGATCAGCTTGATAACATTTGTTAAGTTCCAGTCCTTGAGAACTCCAGAAAATTTACAATTTTGGCACCAGATCACAAAGCTGTTAATGCTAAATTACATCATTGGCCTAATAAATACATAACATCAGTATGTATACATATAAATTAATATTTCCATTTGATAAATTGTTCCACATTTTGCACTATTTGTAGCACACTTGTATTTGAGTTTTCTTTTTATTTTATTTCAAGAAAATAGCATTGAATACAGTCAAGCCGAACTTATGCAACAAATGACTTCCAAATCAAACTAGAAAAAAAACCAAAGTGAAAAAAAAAAAGCAGAAACAAAAAAGACAAAACCTATTCAGACCCCACCGGGTATTTGAGTTTTCACTCTCTTGAACCTCGTCTGACATGTCTTCATTCCCATTCCTTTCATCATTCAACATTCATCTTAGCATCTGCCGTCACTGTGCAAGAACCAGCTTTATTTCTTCTTCTTCTTTTGGCTGCTCTCGTTAGGGGTTGCCACAGCAGATCACCTTTTTTATATCTTTCTTTTCTCTGCATCTTGTTGTGTTATACCCATCACCTGCATGTCCTCTCTCACCACATCCATAAACCTTCTCTTTGGCCTTCCTTGCAGCTCTATTCTTAGCATCCCTCTCCCAATATACTCAGCATCTCTCCTCTGCACATGTCCAAACCAACCAACGCAATCTCACTTCCCTGACTTTGTCCCCCATCCGTCCAATTTGAGCTGGTAACACTTGCCTGTCTCTCCTTCTCCCTAAACTCAACCTTGCAGTCTTCCTTTTTCAACTTCCACCATTTGGTCCTTGGCTCTGACCTCACTCTCTTCCTCTTCTTTATGTATTTATCGGTTTATTTTAATAAATGCTCTGAGCTGATCATTTATTACAATTTGTGCTACTTCCAGTGTTTTTATGCACTTTTTCACATCAGCCATTCAAAGAACAGAGAGGTATACAGCCTAGCCTATTAGCTTAACCTAATTTGCATTTATAACGTTTTTTTTTCATAAAGTCTATATAATAAATGTTATGTATATAAACATTATAAAGCTAAAAACAAATATTTCATGTAGATGCTGGGGTCTTGGAGCTCATCTGGTGTGCAAAGGGCTCAAAATCAGAGATACCAGAGTTACTTTCCAGCCAGCTCCACCACACATTAAGCACTGCTTGTAACTGATGGTAGATTATTGAATTTTTCACATGTGAAAACTTCAGGAACATGTGAATTTAGACCTTTCTCAGTTTTACACTCTTTTTATATATTTTTAGAATTTATAAATATTTTAGAATTTCATTTGTCTGTATGTTTTTGTTCATCATTACTATTCCTTATATATTTCACTTACTATTTGATCATTGTTTTACTTCTAAAGTACTGCAAGAATCTCTGTGGATCATGTTTCTTTAATATTTCTTGCTAACTTCCCTTTACCTTTTTTAATATCTTTTCTAACCAATCGTTCTAATTCTGTCTTAACTCCAACCATTAGACCTGGAGTCACTTGCCTTTCACATCTTTTGCAGCTGTTTTTTCTTTGTAAATTCTTTTTTAGCTCATTATTTATCTGCTCTTAAATTACAAGATGAACTTGTCCTGCATCTGTGGTGGGCTGGTGCCCTGCCTGAGGTTTGTTTCCTGCCTTGTGCCTTGTGTTGGCTGGGATTGGCTCCAGCAGACCCCAGTGAACCTGTAGTTAGGATATAGCGGGTTGGATAATGGATGGATGGACTTGTCTTGTATTGTACATAAACATCTTATCCAGTGGTCCTCAATTAGCTCCACATCTGCTTAAACTTTGACCTACAGAAATTAGTTAAGTTTTAGTTTTGAATGTACATTTCCCCTGAACAATGTGAAGTATATTATATTATGGTACCTACAACCTAATGGTCCAGTTGCATCTACCCACTGAACTCCTGATTATTACAAAATACTAAATCTAGACAAACTTCTCCTTTGTTGTTTTAAGGCTGTAATATTGTGTTGGTTTGTTTTTTTTATTTTCATTTTATATTGAAAGTAGTTATTTTCTGCATTTCCAGGGTCTATAAACCTCTCTCAATATAAAGCCTCTCTCCCTGCTGCTTTCTTGTTGAATCCAAATACACTCGCTAAGATTAGGTCATCTTTACACTTCACTGCCAAAAGCAATATATGAAGAAGGGTAGTGTCCTTTACTGCTCTGAAATGTTGAATTGATTGTTTTTAATGAAAACGTCTATTGAAAGCATCCATGTCTGTAACTTTGAAACTTGTTAGTAATTTAGATTAGTTTACTTGACTCCTGTTTTTGCTGCAGAAATTCTGTTGATGGCATGTTATCTCTGAGGTTGCCCATAAAAACTGTATATAGCTAGTAGATTAAAAGCATAAAGGAAAATAATAATGAATCTTCATTATTGTTATTAGCCTGTATCCAATACTATATTTTAATTCACATACTGCACTATAAGAGGGGACAACATTTGTTTGACTTTGAACATGGTCATTTTCGGTCTCTAAAAATAGCAAGTAATGCATGGGGATGTAGATGTGAGTATGGGTCTCTTACTGTGATGTATGGTCTTATCTTTCCCCCATTATTTATTCATCTCCTGGACTGTCTATAAAAGTTACCCATTTTTTCTTTTTCTTTATTGATGTTCACTCCATGCAGTTGGAGGTAAAATATGCATTATTTTAAGGTTTGCATTCCTTTCTGATTTAAAAAACGTTTCCTTTACTGCTGTTTATCTCTCTTTATAGGTGGTCTTCTTAATTTGATAGATTTTCTGTCCACATTTCTTCAGTCTCACTACTCTAACCACAAGTAAATTGCTAATTAATCATATAAGGCAACCCTGTCACTTTCTCTGTTTAGGTTCCATAAAGTATCATCTCCACCAGAAAGCATTGCGCCATGACGCTTGGGCCCCTCGGTATGAAACCTCAGCAGCGTGATTTAGTTCAACCATTAGCAGATCAGAGCAGCAATTTCACAGTACTTTGACTAGGGTAATTATAGTACCAAGTACTGGATATTGTTGAGAATCCATGCAGAAGTCTTGAAATTCCAGGTGAGCTTCCTCATGTGCAGTCGGACGTTATGATTAGTTTAATTGGGCTTTGTTTGATTTTTAGCTGCCGTGGCTGCCTGTGCCATGGTTGTTAGTGACTTTTACATTTGGTTTCTGTGACCTGTACTGACAGAAGCCAATATGTTGGAAGCTTTTCTTTTGCTGTTATCTCACAAGGCAAGTCATTTCACTTAGTATGTTGGTATTTTTTCCTGAGTATACTTTTACATATAATTTTTATAAAACAGAAGGGTTTGATGCATGTTATATTTTTTTATATAATTGCACTATACTCATTTAATTGCTTATTGGCAAAGGGGATTTTACTTTGGATTATGTTAGTTAATTTGGGCAATATGCTTAATGCTACATATTTAAACATCCCAATTAGAAGACGAGCCCTCCCAGCTAATTTACTAGTTCAGTTGGTCACCAATAAGCAGTCCTGTCATTATCTTCTTTTCTCTTCAGGAGCTTTGAAGCATAATATTTTTCTTTTAAAATGCGGCATTTTAAAATGGTAACATCACATGTTCTCTCAGCTGTGCAGTAATAGTTTTTTTTTTTTTTTTAAGCATTGTAGTTGGTCTTTAAAGGAGAGACTTAATGAAACCAAATAGTTTGCTGGGAGTTTGGGCCTGACCATCAGGGTGTTTCATGCAGCCTTGTCAGTTGATGTTCATGAATTGGCTTGAACTGAGATCAAAGCATTTCTCAAAATTGAGAATCTGTGAGAGAGACAGCTTCTTCAATTGCACCACAAGAGCTAATCAAGCCATCAGTTCTTTACGCACAGTGCATGTCTTCATGGCTCCCTCAAACTTTATAGAGAATGGTTTGTCATTACTGAGTGAAACTGGATTCCTTAACCCCCCCCACCACCACCACCCCAATCACCACCACCATCACATAAATAATAAAAAGACATAACGATAGAATTGTCTTACTCCATCATTTTAGCATGC